>NW_017100342.1:577287-578028 GCF_001263275.1 Habropoda laboriosa | reverse complement strand
CAGCATATTATTTTTTATATATATCTTTGTAATATTTAGAAATATACCTTTGATTTTTGACGTAAATCACATCTGTAAGAGCTTTATCTTCTTCTTTACGATGAATAGGATTAATATATGGCAGTGGCTTGTAATTAGGACTAATTTCAGGTAGTGTAGATGCCAAATCTACACTTAATGGTTCCAACTTTACATTTGATGTTAAAAGAGATGGCGTCTGTAATAAAAAAAGATGCATTACCTTAATACTTCCATCACAGATTTAATATTTTCACGATATATTGCTTATATATTTCTTAGTAATTGAATAACATTTCTTAAATCAATATCAATTATATCATATAAATTACTTGTAAAGTATCACTTGTTGATTCAGTTTTAACTGTTGGTTTTTTATTACTTGTAGTTGGTGGTTCTATTTTGATCACTTTTGCTGAACTTGTATTTGGAGAATTGTTAATACGTTTTTTGGATGGTTGAGCCATTGTACACATACCTAATGCCTCTGCAAAACTGGCACCTGAGTGCAAAATAATTATTGACTGTTAAGATCTTTCCAAAAGAAGAATTCTAAAACATAGCTTTGTTATTAACATGTTAGTATTTCATGTAACACATGCTATATTACATTAAGTTTATATAATTTTCCATGAGTATCATATACATCACTGAGTTTTTAATGATCCTAAAATAAGTAATGTAATAATAATGTATATATAAAATAAAAAAATATAGAAATAT
>NW_017100342.1:563869-577194 GCF_001263275.1 Habropoda laboriosa | reverse complement strand
TTATTATACATTAATATATTTTTATATTGAATATTATTAAATATTATCCATGAGCCATTAATAACCCATGTGGTACAGAACATGTTAGAAAACGTAGTGTAAGCATGTAGTAATACAGTAACAAAAAAAAAATGTATTTGATATTTCTAAATGAAAAAGTACAATGTCACAAATATTTTTTTCTGGTTAAGTTGAAAGTAACAAATATTCATGAACTAACCAGAATGGCAATCTATTCCTTCATCACCATTAATTTCTTGCTTTATTTTTGTTAAATCTTTTGGTTCTTTTGATCCATGCTTAGAGTACTTTGAATCTTTACTGCTTTTGCTTTCATGTTTATTTTTTCCATCATTAAGATCCTTTTTCTTGCTTCTATCCTTACTTTTATCATGATGCTTATCACTAGAAGAACTATTATGAAGCTTTGATTCCAATGATTCTTTATTAGAATCACATTTCTTTGTTTCATCTTTATTATGATTTGTATGTGTCTCACTTTTATGTTTATGTTTCTCTCCGGTATCTTTTGCTTTATTATTAGAAGAATCACTTCGATGTTTGCTAGAACTTGCCTTCAATTTTTCCTCAGAATCTTTCTTTTCAAGTTTAATTTCATTTTTAGTTAATATATCTTTATCCTTAGGTTCTTCTTTTACTTTAACCATATTTAATGTACTACTACTATTATGCTTTTCAGAACTAAAGGCTACATGTTTGCCTTCATCACTTTCACTTTCTGAATTTTTTCTTCGTTTATTTTCTTTCTTCATAATACTTGAATCATCATTTTTTCGTTTTTTATGATTATCTTCATTGTTTTTCCATATAGTGCCATTATCAGTTGACCTATTAGAGAATTTCTCTGTATTATCAGACTTAGTATGATTATGGTGTTTAGAACCATGAATTTCATCTTTCTTAGAGGCACTTTTATTATCCTTTGAAGACTTTTTGTCACTTCTTGATTCATGTTTATGACTATGTTTACTTTTATCGTGCTTCTTTTGTTTTTCTGAATCATTACTTGAACCTTTAGCAATATCACTATTACCTTTTGATTGAGATTCAATAGGTTTTAATTTCAATTCATGTTTGAAAGCATGTTTGTTATTGTGTGATGTATGTGATGCTTCAGTTTTCTCTGATTTATGCCTATGTATATGTTTCCCATTTCCTTCATTTTTGTGTCTGTAAAATGGGTTAAATATATGCATTTTTATTTGCTTGAAAGAAATAATTATTAACATGTTCAATAAGTACCTCTATGATGACTATTGTTACATAAAATAACATACATTATCCAACAATGTGCAAAATTCAAAATTTTTTGCAGGGAAACATCTAGTTTCAGCATTTAATTATTAAATTAACACTTTGTAACATATTTAATATTTCACGTATTAAAATTATATAAATGCTTTTATTTTGTGAAAAAAATAAAATTTATTTTGTGAAAAGCTAAAATGTTATCACACCTTGTTGAAATTTCTTCAGACTTCGGTGACTCTCGACTGTCGCTATAACTTTCAGGTGCATCAGGAACACATGCTTCATCCTCCTCTTCACCTTCACTAGTTTCTTCACTAGCTACCATTGCTTTCCATTTTGCCACAAGTGCCTTAGCAGCATCTCCTATACCACCATCATATTTTCTTAAAGCATTTACAGTACGTCCTACACCAGTTTCTTGGAGATGTTGCACTGTTACTGGCAGATTAGTTAGTTTTGAGATACAATGTAGTATCTGTAACATATTCAAAATAATATGCTATAATCAATATATTAATTATAATGCATTTATACATCTAATAATTATGATTATAATACATTAAGGAAAAATATTGTAACCAAGAAAGATATAAAACATGAAACTATGTATTTTTTTTATTATAAACCTAATTGCATATAAATGTATAAATGACAAAGTTAATAGAAATAAAATTAATCAGGAAAGTATATTCTTTCTGAAAGGATTGGTTTTACATAAGGAATAAAGCAAAATGAAAATACAATAGAATAAATATTGCAAAAATTTATTTTTATTCAAAAAAAGACGTATACGTATATGTATGTATATTTTATATTTTGTAATATGTCCGTTAAATTTTTAACAATAATGTATAATTTAGATATTATCGTAATTGTGTTTAAATATCATCGTGAGGTTATACCTCAACGACATTAGTAAAACTACATCGTCGTATACATTGCTAAAATTTTGAAGAAGGTGAAAATTAGTGCAACAATACATACTCTATCCTCATTGTCATCACATTTTTCAATATTTCGCTGATAATGCTTAATTTTATCCACTACAGACATTATTGCGGCTGCCAGCTGCTAACTGCTGTTGTCCCGTACTCATGGACAGATGGATACGATGGATGGGAAAAGCAGTTTCGACAGAATATTAGTTTTATTGGCCACGCGATAAATTCCTTTAACCGAATTGCATTTAAACACAGATTAACACGTAAAAAACACCATTTTGTATAATGTGAACTTAAAATGATTGATCATTCTTACTAATGAATATTACATTTAACTAGTAGCCTGAAATTAATAATACAAAGCTGAAATGTTTCGAAAATGAAAACTTCTTGTCTACAATATTATTATGTATTACTACTAATAATAATAATACATATGCACAAAGAAATTATATAAAAGTAAATGACAAAAATTTGCTTTCAATCAATTCAATACGTATAATGCATCGATTCCTAATACTTTAAATATAATATGAACATATGTACGTACAATAAATACGACATGCAAGTACGTCATATAACTTTTTCGTTTAATACTAAGTATTTTAGTAATATTATGAATTTAAAGGTAAAAATAAGAGGTTATGATGTATTTATGATTTGTATGTTTAGTAAACTTCATCACCCGCTAAGTTTAAATATTACAGAAAAATATATATTTAAACGTGAACTTCACAATTGTTTAAATAGTTAAAGCCTATGGTGAATAAAAATTAAACTTAAGATCTTATATTAGTATGCATAGTTGAATTAAAAATTTAAAAGATTTTAATAGCATAAAATTTAATTTACAAAATTGGAAATTAACTGCTGGAATTGTTTCCACCTTTTTATAAATACAATTTTTTACATCGAAACACAGACGAGGTATAGAATAGATCTTTCATTTTATGGGACTTCGTGTTACACGAACTGAAATACCGATCTAGCAAAACTCTGAGGATTTCTTACGCCCTCTACGATTTAGAACGGTGACTTTATGTATTACGTGTGTTATTACAGACGAGATATAGGCACAAACGAGATACAAGCACAGACGAGGTACAGAAAAGACCTTGCACCTAATGTATTTTTGTGACTAACGTTCTGAAATACCGATCGTGTAACAAACTAGAGTTTTTGTTATGCCCTCTACGATGTAAAGCGATGAGTATATTGAATTGCTTGGATAGAACTGTTCATGACTTTTTGACAGCATGAATCATCTACTAATAAACAATTACGTTACCTTTTTATTTGTAATTTCATAGTTACGTTTAATTCCAATTCCAACCACTACTAATGGTGTAATCTTATTCTATGCTAAATCGGTAACAAAAATGGTAAGGGTCTTCTTGACCCCAGAGCCCTAGACAAGAAGACTCCAAGATGCAAGGTCTATCCGGTACGTCGTCTGTGATATAGAGTAGATCAATCATCTTACTAGACTTTTTGATACACGATTTGAAATACCGACATCGTCCGAAACCACTGGTTTTGAAGCGCACTCTATTCTTAAGAACGGTCATTTTAAGAACTGCGTCGGGCAAAACGATGGATATTGGTCAGGAAGTAAATTCGAAAAGTTAGCGCCCAAGATAAGATTATGTGTGTACATTGTTACTGTGTTATCAATACAACCCGAAGCACAAATGTGTGTGACTGAATCCATTCTGATTCATCCTAAGATTCGAAATTTTGTCTTCTTCATTATTTATCAGTGTTCCTGATTTCAATTCCTACTATTAACAGCGCAGTGATATAATACCAGTCCCAATCGATACAGTAGAATGTGACACGAAAATGTTAACGGGGTTCTAAGACCCCGAGGTCGTGTGGCAAGAAAATACATTGAATGAGTAGTCTACTCTATATCTCGTCTGTGGTATTATATACTCTAATTAGAATCAAAACAAACAATTATTCAAACCAATGACCATTCAAGTACAATGTCACCAGTGTATCAAACATGTGCAACGGTATTACGTTCGAAATATGTGATTCTCATGGTGCAAGTTAATTTATTTAATTTAAAAAGTAATATAGTCGGATATATTCACCGAACCACTCAGTAAGCTGTCCAAGAGGAAATAAAAATGACAAAACGTAAGGATTACAAACGATCTCGTCGAAAACAACCTCTGTCTCAATCTCAAGAAAATTTACTGCAAAACTCGGACCTTTCTGATAGTTTGGATACTCCGGTAAAAAAGAAACCAAAATCCAGTGAGAGACTTTTGCATCAGAGATCTCCAGAATCTGTTCTTTTCGAGTCACAAGTACCAGATTTACCATGCTTCGTCGAATTGAGCCCAGAAATCGTGCCCAGACTTCGTCGAAGGCAATTGGACCTGAACGAATCGAACAAAAATAAAGAAGATGAAAGAATACCGGAAAAGGAGCCGGAAGTGGTTGAATTAAAGCAAGTAGACTTTCCTAATCAAAATGTCAATATAGAAACGGAAAAATGTTTTCAGTTGGACAAAACTCTGTCCATGAACGACGAGATAAGATTAGACATGAATGGCTGTCAGTCCTTGCAGGAAGGAAAATCTTTTTCAAAAAATAAACTGGACTCTGACATCTTTAACAATGACATACGCTCTTCGAAATCGTCGTACGATTTTCCTTGCGGATACGTTTCAGAACCAGCTCAATTTGCTAATTTTAAGACAGAACTGGAGAACCAAAATGGCTTCCACCAATTTCTCGACGAATTTCGATCGGCCATTTCTGCCTGCGATTTTACCAGCCGATTTGAAGAAAAAGACGAGAAATATTACGAGAAATGGAACGAACAGGAACAGCAAACCAAATTCGAGATAGTCAACGAGAAAAATCCTGACGATTCGAACGGAAGTCGCAGCATGAGCAACTGGAGCGAATGCAGACGAATCCTCTCGAACTTGAGACAGATAAATAACTGGAAAATTCGCACTTCTAACTTAGAATGTATCGGAAACTTTTTGCAGAAGTACAAAAAATTTGACGAGACAAGATCGTTGCACACGAGCTTCTTGTTGTACAATACTCCTCCGTCGATGATTTCGGAGGAAAACTCCAATGGACGTACCAACAAACGACCTTTCGAAGAGACCGAGAAAACCGACGATAAAGTTGACGATCGAAATAATTATGGAGAGATGAATAGTAATGTTACAGGAATCAGAGCTCGTTCGACGACTCCTTGCAGAGGATCACCACCTCCCGCTAAGAGATGTCGAACCACCTTGAAATTCGACGACGAAGAGGAAGCAGAAATGCAACGAGAACCTGCAGCTTCGGTGACTGTAGCCGATCTGCTACCAGTCGAAAAGAAAAACGTTCAGAATTGCTTCTACCCCAACTTGACGATCACAAAAATACCTTGGAGTAGCGGCAGCACTGAATCACCGACGAACTCCAGCTTGGATCTTCCGGTTGTGTCTGACTCTGGAGGCTACGGCAAATGTCTTCAAGAAGTAATTTGTTTATCACTGGTAACATTAAATTACTGATTTTCGTTTACTTTGGAAATGGTATAAGTTTCTTTCTCGTCAAACATTCGTGGCTTTTTATAAATAAACATTGACGTCACAAGGAGGGAAATGATGTTACATGGATTATTATTCACAGCCTGAACGAGATGTTCAATTCAGTACGAAGTGCTCTTGTACGAGTTTCCAGAAGAATCAGAAATTTCTAAGAAAACAATTTTTTAAGAAGCCTGCTGCTAAGATCTATTTGTTTTGCGTTTGGCTGATGAAGAGAATGGCGAGAATCATTGGAAAGGTGAGCTTATGGTTCTCGGAGAAAACGATCTGCGGTTATTATGCAGTTAATAACTGTTTCAGAGTTACGAAGGTTTGAAACGAGCGGCTTCAACGTTCTCTTCAACGAGGCAGCAAATGGAGGAGCTCAGCCAGGTGGTGATACTGCTACGCACGGAGAACAAGCAAATGTTGAACACGTTTGTGGAGCAAGTCACGCGTCTGTCCGACGAACTCACTCAGGTGTTCTATTAATTACTTAATGCTTCGCAAAAATTCACATTCGAACGATTTAACGTGAAAGAGAAGAGTAATAATGGGAGATTGGACGCTTCGAAGAGTCTGTGAAAGTTTAGCGAGCACGTTTCTACGCGGAATAGGAAAAAGGTGGACGCGTCGCGCGGAAAGTGTCGTAATCTCTCATTCGCAATTCTCCGCAATTCGCGACGGTTGCCGCTTGACAATCCACAGAAATCGCAACAAACGGTGTAAAGTAGAATTTGAAAAATTGAGAATCCGAGAGAGGTAAAAATCTCAGTGAAAAACATGGAAAAAATCGACTCATTCCACGGTGCGTTCCTTAATTAAATGTATTAATAATTACCAAAGAGGAAAGAGCTGAAGAAACTGAACACCTAAGAATTTTCTAAACGAATTACTCTGTATCATTTCGCATGACACGGCGAAAAAAATCGATACCGAGACCGAAAAGAATAAAATTCCACAAAAAGACACCACAGTCGCGTTCTCACGTGTTTCAATCGAGTGAAAAAGAGGCGCACGCGTCGCGGAGGAAGTATCGTAATCTTTCATTAGCAATTCTCGAACATTACTCGTCGATCACGGAATTATACTCAGTCTCATTAGCATTCTTTTTTCCTGTTTTTGTCTCTTTATCGCAGGTGAGAGCTAGCAACGCTCCTCTGATGCAGGAGCTGCAGAAGCTGCATCAAACACTGGAGGATAGTCGATCGAAATCCCCGAAGAATGCACCGATTCCACCACCTCCAATGCCATCGATCTTCATGTCCTCCAGGCCGCCTGCCCTTCCTCCACCTCCACCTCCACCACCGACACCTTCTCCTCCTCTACCTCCTCCTCCTTCTCTTCCACCTCCACCTCCTCCGCCGCCGCCACCTCCATTTCCGTCGTTGCAGTCGCCAGCGCAGCCGATTACGCCGACCACCCCGAAAAGCAGAAGCGTCAGGATGCCCTCGAGAAAGTGCTCGACACCGCTGCCTAGTAGGCCGGTTATCACTGTCGAGGATTTGCTGAAGGTGACTCTGAAAAAAGCACCGCAAAACGTTAAGGTAAATCCAGAGGATTGTTCATAGAGGAGATACCTGGCCTCTGGAATATTAGTTGCGGATAGAGAAATGATTTTTCATACACACTGAAAACAATTTTCGTTTATGTAAAAATGACAGATTTTAGTATTTTAACCCTTTTGTGACAGGATTGTTTTTTCAAAAAATTGTTTATGTATCTATTGATCATCGAGTATGTACAACGGATACTAAATTGAGATCAACGTTCTTTAAGGAGTACTTCAATGGGACATACGCGTGTCATTGATCATGAAAGGATTAATGTCTATAGAATACGACGAGAGGATACTTAACCCTCGCCGGGCGGACTCATGTTTAGAAACAGTCGAACGTCGCCAGGCGTCACGCGTTATCCCTTCCTGCTCCATACAGAACAAAAGACAAAAGCATGTTCGTCGGAAAGATGTAAACTTGAAGCACATTGCCAGTATTCACGTTAACATTGAGCAAACGATACTAAGAATAATAATATTTTTAGAAATCACAGCTCCATAGATAGAAAATAGTAAAAATTTGATTGAAAAACTCATACTCAGTGACGAAAGTAGCAATTTATTCGTATGGGTCCGATTGGACCCTGCGAGGGCTACTCCGTGCGAGGGCTAATGAAGTTTGGTGCAGAGGGGTTTTTCTAAACTGATTCCTTGAATTTAAGCGTAAATATAAGTTAATTATTCCCTCCTCGGCCATCGTTGTTATTTAACCGGATACTCGCGGGTTATTTAAAAATTCAAAGTAATCATGTCCGGAAAATATCGTCACAGGCCCCTGTAAACCTTGCAGACCGTTCAACATCGGAGTTTAAATAACAAATTTCTCAAAATAAAATTAATCTCTGGACCGTATAGTAAAAAACTATTGAAAAGAATAAATTGTAACATTGCAGGAGAACAGAAGGAACACCATACCGGGGCCAAGGGGCCCCGTGGTCTCCCTGGACATGCTGCGCAGCGTGAAACTGAAGTCTGTCAGGCGCAGAAACGACAAAATGACGCGATCACCAAGGAGTGCTCGCATGATTAAATCACGCACCGCACCGAGCCTTAGCCTCTCGCCGATTATAACGAGCACGGAGAACTCGCTGGGACGAATCCTGAAACAGGTGGATCTTCACAGACGCGCACCCCGTCGCCTCTTGTCCTCGAGCACGTCGAATTTTCGCGAGAACGCTATCGCGAGGGACAGTCAGCTGCAAAACGCGGACACGAAAGATAGGAGCTCGCAATCTGCGATTGCGTGAGTGTTTTTGCGACGTGTACTGTGTCTAGTGAAGTTCAATTATCGTGCTTGTATTTAGGGTGTACGAATTAATTCGGTGTCTTTCTTCGCGAAGTCTCGACGACCTTATCCACTCGAAACCGCCATATTTGTTCAGAGAGGGAATTCGTCAGTTAAGTCAGATAAGTGGAAAAATGGTCATCCAGAATAATGGAGATTATTTTGAGCGTTAAAGTTATCTTTGATGCTTTTGTAAATACAGATTGAAATTTGTGAGAAAAGGCGCTAAATTAATTTGTATACCTGATAATTCATCGATCAATATGCAGGCAACAGATTGAGTCGCGAAATACGAATGGTACAATTTAAGAAATTCTTTTCTAAGGCAGACAAATATGAGGAATATTTTTCACTGAATTGTAGATTAACGTATAAAAGTATGATACTTATATTTTACAGTTACGTTCGCTCTGTAATAATTAGGATCATTTTTATACATATTTATATGTGGATTTATAATTCTGTAGGAAATATTAGAATCGTGGAATTCCGCTGGCTCAGTTTGTGTTCGTGACACTGGAATACAAAAAATATTTTAATTATTAACTATGTACTGATTAATGTACATTGAATGTTTAACAGTATAAAGAATAAAGAACCAATAAAATTAATAGAGAGCTGTAATTACTTTATTATACGCGAGGAAAGATTTTAAATTAAAAAAAGAAAGGAAAGGTGGATCTTTCATACATCGGTAGAGTAACTTCATGTAAATAGATATGCAAATTCATTTACTACTAACGCAATGGAGCAACAAGACATATAGGAACGTATAAGATGAAGTAGATTTTACTACTTCAATAATAACACTCGTAGACCTCGTTTTAAAAGAAGTCAAACTTCGAAGCGCGAATACTGTTGTTGCTAATTGGAAAGGAATAGCGGTAGATAAGAACAGAAAATTTAAAAAGTGGAATTAATGCCATCTCGTGTTTGGCTGCGGGAACTAACAACTTGTTACTATGAAAACAGAATGTGAACAGAGGTATTAGACAAGGAACGCACTAGTGTGCGAGAAGGATAGAGAGAAAACGTTTCTTATTGGTCCGTGGGCCGTAATGGCCGCCACCCAGACGTTACATAAAGTCGACCAGGGAAAAATCATTAATAACTCATTATTTACGGTGAATTTGTGAACTTTTAGGATTGAAGAATGAAGTGTGGACCTTTAGCAACTTTCACATATAGATTTTATTATAATAAATCCTTTCAGTAATTAGTTATTAACAATTTTAGTACGGAATGTCGGGAACGATACTGTATACCTTTACGATTTTTCAATAATTACATAGTTCTTTGCCAACTTCTCATACAAATAAATACATATGTCTGAAAGGCGACTCTTTTGGTTATATTCTTTTATAATTTTTATTAACATATCACTTGTAGTTTAAAAGTTATTAAACATTATATGAGAGAGTCTCCTATTTATCGTACTCGGGTAGAATCAACTCTTACAAACATTTGCTAATATCTAATAAAGCACATCACGTACGCATTTAAAAATGATTGCAGAATGTAGGTAAAAGTGTATACTATATTCTACATACTTGAACGTCCAAATTTAATCATGCATATTCGTGAAAATGACGGACAACCTTTACGCTTGAATACGACGAGTGTATTACGCGCCCAAATAATGTTTAATATCCCGCAACCTACGGCGTCTATGTTAATGAAAATAGAACAAGAAACTAGCTAAAGGAATAGCCTTTCGAACGCATGTATGAAAGTGCATAAATTATTTGTGCAAAGCTGCAAAATTAATGAAAAACCAGAAGGGTATGCGGTATCGCTGCTGACACTCCGCACAAAAATTATTAATAACTAATTACTGAAAGGATTTAGAGCAATAAAATCTATATGTAAAAGTTACTAAAGGTTCACACTTCATTCTTCAATCATGAAAGTTCACAAATTAATTGTAAATAATGAGTTATTAATGATTTTTCCCTGGCCGACTTTATGTAGCGTCTGGGTGGCGGCCATTACGGCTCGCGAACCAATAGGAAACGTTTTCTCTCTATCCTTCTCGCACACTAGTGCTTTCCTTGTCTAATACCTCTGTTCGCATTCTGTGTTCCTAGTAACGAGTCGTTAGTTCGC
The DNA here is from genome assembly GCF_001263275.1 of Habropoda laboriosa. Taxonomy (NCBI): domain Eukaryota; kingdom Metazoa; phylum Arthropoda; class Insecta; order Hymenoptera; family Apidae; genus Habropoda; species Habropoda laboriosa. The sequence goes on along the minus strand of NW_017100342.1, from coordinate 566,481 downwards.
GCAGCCAAACACGAGATGGCGTTAATTTATTATGAAAAATTCTTTGTCCTTGTCTAACCCTATTCCTGTCTTTGTCTAACTCATTTCTCTAGTGCTATCCTTGCCTACCGCTATTCGTTCCCTTGTCTTTCTTCTCGTTATCCCTAATTGTATTTAATTGATACTTATAATGAATTTTTAATTACTTTAATATTAGATGCAATGTAGATAGCAATGACAGTTTCTGGTTTATTTTCAACTTCTTAAATTATAGAATAATTAGCGTTTCTTGTTAAATAACAATGTAGGTGATAGTTTATAATTATTGAAATGTTAAATAAATTTTTCGTACGATTTAACTTAGTAAAACAGCTTAATTTATTAATTTTGCATTGAAATAATAATGGCATGCAGTAGATTAGTCAGAAATTGTTTATAACTTTTATTAAAAATTAGAAAAGTTAATGTTCTTTTCATATGAATTACAGATGGTCTTTCCAGGATACCACCGAAATTAAGGAAAGGACTTAAATATCAGGAAAAATTAAGAAATGCAATAATTTATAAAAAAAGTAATTATTTATTGTAAGATAAGTGTATAAAATGTATTTTGCAAAGATTACAATATACAAGGTAGTACTTTTTTGTTACATGACCGCGGTGTTCGGGAACCCCGTTACCATCATCCTACTATATCGACTGGGACTGATATTATATCACTGTACAACTAGTGGTAGGAAGTGAAATCAAGAACACTTGGCATTCATTATTCTAAATAATGAAGGAGAGAAAATTTCGAATCTTAGAAAGAATCAGAATGGTTTCAGTCACATATATTTGCGTTTTGGGATCCAAGGCTGTATTGACAACACAGTAACAATATACGCATGACAAATATCGATCGTTTTGCGTGATGCAGTTCTTAAAATGATCATTCTTAAGCGTAGAGTGCGCTTCAAGACCAGTACTTTTGGACGACGTCGGTATTTCAGATCGTGTGACAAAAAGTCCCATAAGATGATTGGTCTACCCTATATGTACCTCGTTTCTGGTGAAACCACACCATGCATTTATCACTCTTATTTTAACCTGTATCACATCATGATAAAATAAAATGATAGTTCAATTAAAATATGCGACTAATCTTTTCTACATCTTGAGTAACAAAGTGAATATAAGGTACCAAATTTGAGTGATTTATAATAAAACTATGACATATACACGCGATTAATTGTAGGTTAATATAACAATATATACGAAAATGAAGTAGATAAATAGTTAATTGTCGAAAAATAGATTACCAATATGGATCATGACTATACAATATTTATAAGATACATGCAAATAGTTGCGTACTTTTACTTTTCTAATTACGTTAAAAAAGAAAAGCCACTCTAAATAAAATAGCAAGGGCAGATAATGACAGATTTATGTATATGAATCCTGAAAATCTCTCTTTTTGTATTCTTATTGCTACTGTAGCCAATGAATATGAATTTAAATTTGATTTAAATTTAATATCGATATAAAAGATTGAAGTGATTCTTATAAAACGTTGAAAGATAACAAACTTAAGTTGCTAGTTTAATTAATAGTTCACAAATTCTGCTATTTTGTACATGTAACATGAAAAAGCGTCCTTACACATTTAATAGTAAATGTAACAGAAGTATTTACACATAGTAGGGTTGCATAATAAACGTCAATTTTTGCGTAACAGCATTTGATTTTATCTTTCACTGACTTACTGTTTCTTCCATTTCCTTTCGGTTATCGTCACGTTGACCCGCAAGGTCTAATTAGTAATGTTTAAATGCATTCTTTGTAAAAAATAAACACTTTAATTGCTAATATTATAAGAAATTTTTATTTCGTAAGAAATGTCATCAGGATTAATTTTCTACGCTATAATTCACTTAGAAGCTTGCATATCTAACTCAACTTTCTCCTAGTTTTACGCACGGAATGTAAAAGAACGTGTTTAATTATACAGAGTATCCCAGAAAAATCCTAACCTAACTTAACCTAACATTAACAGCTCCTTTGTTTCGAATGATATCGAAAAATGTTCGAGACATAATTTGTATGATTTCGAACGAGGAACAAAATGTACGAAAAAATTTTTTTCGTGGTCATTCTTTTTTCCAAATTTTTCTGCTATCGGTATTTCTTTGCAGGAAAGCATATATAGCGGGTGTTAAAATACATTCAAGTACGTCTGACAATGAGTTACGTCCTTGAACCCTAAAAAGATGATCAAATTCCAAAACAGTGTTAGGATGGTATGTGAAGTTATTGTTTACGTTAATAAATACCTCAAAATGATGTCCATCGGCGGTGACGTATTGTTTACAACGAGCAATCATGAATCGTGATACGATTATGTTTGGGGTACCAGTTACATAGGTTCTAACTACAGTAAATTCTCTACAAGCGTCAGTCAGTTTGGATTCTACAAGTGTCAGTATAGATGGTCCTACGCCTAGTTTGCGTCATTGCTGCGCCTATGTTATCTCGCTCGCTGTCGATCAAGCGTGTAACGCTACACCACTCGGTTTCTTTTACGAGATTTCACGGCTCGACAATTCATAATAGAAAAATATAATTTCTTTAATTTTACTTTTTTTCATCTG
>NW_017100342.1:552903-563623 GCF_001263275.1 Habropoda laboriosa | reverse complement strand
CTCGACTCACGTTTCATCCTTATCTTTTATTCGCTGTCCTTGTCTACGTTCGGCAAACTACGAAGGCGGGCGCGAGGCTCGTAGTCCCTGACTCTACAATTGTCAGGTTTAGGTTCCTTGCGGACTGACATTTGTGGAGAATTTACTGTATTCGTTTCATGTGTTTTGAGGTTGGTGTCGGCAAACACCGAATACACGCTGAACGTATTGAGTTACTGACTCGGAATTTGATCACCGTTATGGTGTTCAAGGTTACCTGCAACAAATACCGATGACTTTGAGAAATTCGGGAAATAACTACCATGGAAAAAATGGTTTCCTTGCACCGTGTTTTTCCATCGAAAACCATTCAGTTTATGTCTTAAACATTCTTTTTCTATCTTTATACGCAAAAGAGCTGCGAAGATGGTCTGGTTTTGCTTGGTCACCCTGTGCATTAAAAACTGCACAATCAGCAGATGGTATAATATATCAGCATGCATAGTGTTAATAGAACTTGTAAGGTGACATAGTGTAACGTAATAGTATTTTTATACGCAATAACGATGTTTTATATTCTAAAAAGCAATAACGACAAAAGTGTAGTTTCCGCCTTTACGAATTAATTGGTTCTTGGCGACTGTTCGTAAACTGGAAGGCTCGTTCTATCTGATTATTACGTCATTAGATACTGTGTGATTCCCCGTACTATTTAAAGTAAAAATTCCGATCTAAAAAAAATTCGCAAAGATAAAAATTCGTAAAATATTTGTATTTAGAAAATGGCTATGATTTCACTTAGGCAATTACACTTGTAAATGTTGCATTTACGACAAGAACAAGATCTTCGAAAGATAAAATTTGAAATTTACAACTACTTGTTGTATTTTATTTAAATAACTCTGAAATATCTGTGCAGTGTTTTTAATCTAATTAAAAAATTACGACATTATGTCGTGACATTAAAGAAATATTTTCTTATGTCCAATCGAGCGTATAATTTTATACCTTAACGCATTTCGTTTATGGTGTTTGTGAATGCGTAAGATATTTTTAAGTATGAAACCTAATTTTTCACGTATAGAATATTCGTTAATAGAAACAAAGACATTGTAAAACGTATTATAAATCTCGCAAACTGATAGCTTTTGTTTTGTTTTATCAGTCAACGGTGTTGCATAATAGTTTCAATATTTAAAATAATTGTAACATTAAACGTAGAAAAATAGAAGATTTTATTCACATTTATTCATTTTTCTATTGATCGTCTTAGCTTTTAGTTACTTCCAAGATACATATATGTTTAATAATATTCACAGCTTTTTGTATTTTTCAAATATAAATATGAAGATTTTTCAACACAATTCTCGGTACTCAAAGTTTAACATAGAACGTTCAAATTTATGTTTCTATTGTGTTTGCCTTATCTGTTTATTCAATTGTAATTCATTCATTTTCGAAGAAGTGTTTTTTGGTTGACGTTGCCTGCATTACAAAAACGTACTATGATATGCCAACCTTAGGCTCTATATTGATATTTACACTCTTTTTGCGTGAGAAAACTTTGCTGTATGGTATTGTTGTACATCTAATGTGCGTCTCTTTCTCGTGTGGTTACACATTTTTTCATCATCAGGACGTCAAATATTACATTGTACGCCTAAATTTGCAAACGTCTCCGAATGTTTAACATTATTCCAATAAAAAAGCATGGAATTAATTATTATTTTACATGTAATAAATTTTCAATTGTATAATTGTAATTAATTATTTATGGTTGTAGAGAAGTGTATTTTTTTCATTCATAGAAAATTTTTTACTGTAACAACACTGTCCAAAATTCAAATCTTGTACTTGCTAGGTTATAAGCTTCAAGTACGAAGAATTGGACGAGTAATGATTTAAAAGAAATTTTTTCTTGCAAACTGTATTGCTCGAATTTCTACGTGTGTACTTCACGAATTTATTAAACATTTAAATGAAAGAAAGTTTAATATGTCGTTGAAATATTTACGAAATATTGTACATAGTTCATTCGACAAATAAGAGATAAGGAATGTTTTACAGATTTTTACATCGGTACACATTTTTCTCCAACGCAGTTCATAAATTAGGTAGGCCTGTGTCTGAATACGATCACAAATATGAGTCCGTCATGCGATCACAGCATTTTATTACGTTCAAAAAGAGAACCATTACGTCTGACCTAAATTATTTGTACGGTATAATTATATAGTTACATTTAATAACACATGTCTTAACGATCCATCAAAAGTAGCCAGGATGTTCATTATAAAAGCAGAAATATTTCCTACAATTTTGTGCAAAAATATTTAAACAAAATTCTACACGAATATAAGACTTTTACGCAGAAATATCATTATTCAGATAATTGATCGAATTTCTTGCAATAATATAATCATTCGATGCAAAAATCAAATTATACTCTATGAAGTCTTCCACTGGTTTGTACTGAACTAAAATTACATGTAGCATCTGTTTTCAATGACAAGCCCCCAGATTACTTGCTTGTCGTCGTTAAAAATTTTTTTAATATTATTATCCGTTTATTAAAGTTTTTATTCAATTTCTGCGTAATCATGGATAAAATTGCATCCATTTTGTTTAAAAATTTGTTGACAGTTTTAATGAAAAAGCAATTTGATTTGTACATATTGTACCACCTTGTGTATGAAGTATTATTGCAGTACGGAATATGTAAGAACTCAATTCATTCTTGTAAAATAAAAGTAATTTCTTCTTTAACCGTTATTTCTTATTTTGTTCGCGACTTTCCACAGTTACATTCTAACAGGAACGAGGTTGAAATATTATAAAAATATAATTCTTGCAAAGAAATTAATTTCGTTACTAAAGTGGTTAATTAAATTAGTCGGGATATAACTGTATAGTAATTGTAAATATTTCTTTGAAAAATGATAAAAGTGGAAAATAATATGTTTCTTTTATATTTTCTTTTTATCTTTGATAGGCGTTTCAAAATTCTGACCTTGTGCCAATTTAATAATTTCCGCAGTTTTTAAGATACGGCATATCTATAGAAACCTCTGCGACAAAATATGCGATATTTTCTTATACGTGGAATGTCTACGTTTGCTTCATTATTCATGGTTAGTGCCAGAAGATTTAAAGATATAGATACAGACTTATAAATAGAAAACTAATTGCTGTTTTAAATTTCGACGCGAGAAGATACGCATTTCATTTATAAGATTCGATGTCACCTCGATATCTAGTAAACAAATTGGTTATTTTAAAAAAATTGGTCCTTTTAAAAAAGGAGCGTGCTCCTTTCGATACCGTGCAATTTTGATATAAAATACTTTTTTCTGGGACATATATATTTCTAAATAACAAATTGTTCTCGACAAACCAGGGTGGACAAATTATGTGACTCGTCTTGTATAATACATATGTTTATTCTACTTATTTTATTTTATTTATTTTACTCTACACGTCAGCATGAAGGGAAGCCTCGAGTATAGTCGTTGGAACCGATACCTATACTGAGGTCGTAAAATCAGTCAGGTGTCAAAATAATCGTACGTAATCCGAGCGCAAAAACAGCAATTCGAGAGAAATAAGAAGTTCAAGCTTCAGCCAGGGCTGTTCAGTGTCAACTCGGAATTGCTCCTTCCATTGCAGTATATTTAAAAAATTTGTCTGCGCTTTAATCGCTGACAACTGCAGGTTAACTTTCAGCGTATATCTTCAATGAAAGATTACAGTCGGTGTCGCCGCTTAATGCTTTAAACGACCTCGCTATACGAGCCAATTAGAAGCCAAAGTGACCAACTCCATCGAATAAAATTGATCAAATTTATTTCATTCGTGAAAAGTTAAGCACCGATCGTGTACTTTGGTGCCAAAATTGGAAAAACTGGAGTTAAACAATTTGGCATCGGTATGGCTCACATCGCTTCCACCGACTATACCTACCGATTAGCGGAGCCGCGACGCGACCTACCGAGGGTTGAATCGCGCACCACGATGTAACATCAGCCGTGTATAGTCAGTGGAAGAAATATAGCGAAGTCGTGAAATCGACGTCGAAGTTTACACGTTCAGGCACAACCGGCTCACGAATGAACGAAAACCTGAGAAGATAAGAATCCGAAACCTCGGTCAGAGTCTCACGAAATACGCCTTAACTTTGTAAAACAAAAAATGCCGCGTCGTCTCTGGGTGTTATTACATGAATCGGTGCCGCTGCTTAATTGCTTTAATTTATAGCCCCGCCGTACAATTTCTTCCGCCGACTATAAGTTCCGTATCGCTTACTACGTAAAAAAGATTTTTACTTTACACCGGCCCGACCAAAGTATACTTAATCAGCAGAGTCGAACGGCAGGTCATTCATTTTGCGAAAGAGAATCCGGTAAGAGAGGAGGTTCAATGCGCGCCGCGTAGACAGTTCTCTGGACGTGCGTTTACCTGGTGTCCCTACCACTTTCTTTGGCCGGTTGGTGGGTACCGTGTTCTCGTTACCGTGGTCCACGCTGCACTACTGTCCCACTATCTCCTCATTCACTTCGCGATTCGACAAGATCGAAGAACACGCGCGTATCTGACTTTACCTTCGAGTTGTCGAACTTTCGGAAAGCAAGTGTCCCTTTTTGTTCGAGCCGGTAGCCGTCTCTACGTTGGTGCGCGGATCACAGCCGGAGATTCTCAGCCTGGTACGATTCTTTAAATTTCGTAACGTGAAAGTGACAGATCGATCTGACAGAGGGTTCGCCTCAGTTGATACGTGAAATAAGAAGAGACACCTCGGTTCTCGTCCAATTTTTCTCGTAATTTCGTCGGTCTCGTAAGGAAGCGTACGGAAGGAAGGAAGAAAATCGTCGAGCTTCGAATATTTCAAATATGTAAAAATTTGTCGATACAGTGTATGATCGGTTCTCATTTTTAAAACATCGGGAACAGCAGGTACCCTAAGTACTTGAAGTATTCAAAATTCTTTTTAAAGTACCATTTACTAATCGAATTTTGTAGACTTACTCGAGAATTTGGGAAACAAGTTACTGTTAATCGGTGTTAGATTAAAGAAAGCATCAGGAAGTTTAGACATCGATAAAAGGGGGTGAAGTTGAAGGTTGATGGTCGGTCAGCGGTGAAAGAATCAAACGGTAACACGATAATCGCGGTTGGTTAGAAGGTAGAAAAAGACGCGAAACCGATGAAGAGGAAATGCTGCGGGGGATATCGTGAGCAAGGGAAACGACGATCATAGTTTAAATGAGCACGACCGACAAATACGTGCGTGTAGCACCTTGGCGATAGAGAAACCTGCCTCGTGCGGTTTTCTTCTTTCCATTCGCTTACCTCCACGAAACTGTTGTGTGTTACATAAAGACGGATTTTACTGGCCAGTTAATGAACCCGGTTGTACGGGCATAAGGGAACGTCTGTCGGCGACCTTACGTAAGTAAATATGAATAATTTCTTATCTGAAAGTGGTGAAGAATGTAGACGTTACGCAGGATGTAGCAAGGAATACGGTCGTGAGTGCAATACCACGGTCCACATCTGACAGTCGTGCCTGATATCTTTATCCCCTTAAGGATACACGTTCGAAATGTAGCTTTTCTTGTAGAGCATTGCAATTAGATCCAGCAATTTCATCGCGATAATTCATTTTACGAGTTCGACGATTATAACCATATTTCCTGTACTTCGGGGTTCTGCTTGTATCTGTACTACAATTGGAACGATACAGAGAAGATTAGCATGGTCCCTGTGCAATAATGACACCCCAAAATTGTGAAGCATTTGGCATTTTTTTTTTCAAGCCCGCGGGTTTATTCCGAAGATTGACCGTATCTAAAATTAGCAACACAGTAGGACTCCGTATAACGCGATAAAAAAAAAAAGAAAAGAGAAGAACGTATAAATTCTGAATTCGTAATTTTGGGGTAATTAAGTTTGACCCAAAAAGCGATGTCGTTGGAACTTAATTTGAGTTCTCTGAAGTTCTCTGGATATAATTTAAAAAATCCTGAAAAGTAATTTGAAAAAACCAAGGAAATATCGTAGCGACGACATGATGGTCAAAAAAAAAAAAAGAAAAAAATAGAAAAGGGTTGTGGAATGAGAAGACGCTTACATTTTGTAAATCATATTTAAAGGTTCATTGGAAATAATGATCTAAATAATAAAATTCGACATGAAGTTATGGCATGACCTTTACTCGATTAAAGAGAAAAATCTTCGGCGTAAGCATTTTCTTATTTTTCTTAATTTCGTTTAATGAAAGTTTAATGAAAGTTATGTTGTTAATGAATATCGTGGGTGATTGCTGGCTCATCTATGTAGTATGAAACGTTAGTATGTACTGTAACATCGCCCTTTTAATATCAAAGTGCAAAGCAATTTTTATTGTTGCACAAGTAAATGTATTTATAGTTACTTTTTTTTATTATGCTCCTTTATTTGCTGTTTCTTGTAAAATAACAATTAACAAATGATTTAACTATAATAGCACGAACAATAGTGAATTATAGATATTTTTCCCATCAATTCTCATATCTTCTTTACATATAGATTGCACGAGGTATTAAAGTTTACAGATCATTTTTATTTCTTTGTGGTTTTGGAAAGATTTTTGTTTGACCTATATTAATTATACGTTCAAACTATAGTATATGGTGTAGAATTTGATCGATACGATTTGTTGAATTGAAGTTTTTATACTTGGGCTTTCTAATAATTGATAAAATTCCGTTCTTCATTTTCGTATCTAATTATGTGATTTTTTCCGCGTTTAACGGTATAGGGTATCTTTTCTTTCATCCTACCGCCAAATTAAGTAAAGTAAAGATCGTTAAATAATACAAGGAAGTGTTATTCCAATTAACACTTCGTCTTCTCCAATTTTACTTTCTGTGCTTTGAAAGTTATTCGAAGAAAATGAATTCAAAGTTATGTTACAATTGGTGCATCTTCGTGTTTAATAAAATTCAGTTTAGAAATGGCATTTGATGTAACGTAGATCTTTTCGAGTAATGTTCCAACGAAGAGAAGATTTTTTACAGTGCACGATTCTCTGAATTCAAAATTGATCGACTTAAATCGTTAAAAAGTTACTGACACTCGTTGAAATTTATTTATTTATTTTGCACGTTCACACGGTCCAATCGAATATTATTAAATGTAACAATTTGTTAAAGAAAGCTACGAAGATATCGAGTAATCGTGTACCTCGTATATGTACGTATGTGTAATGTATCCGTTAAAGGGTAACCTACATAAAACTTTCTTAAATCAGGTCTGATCTAGAGGCAATGGGAAAAAATTCAAGTCACTCCTTTCGTGCTGAAAATTACACGTCTGAATTTTTGTAAAAAAAAAAAAAAAAACTGAAACGTTAAATTCTAAATTTTAATGATAAAGCACTCCACTTCCTCTCTACATTATACCTCATTTTACATTTTCGAATTATACTTCTTTGTTGTAGAGAGTTTTTATTTAGTCTTCAGTCAATTACATACCCCTTGACGTTAGCCAAATCATTTGTAAAATATTTGCTTTCGACGTATTTACCAGGAAATTCCAAAGAAAATGAGAATATGTTTAATTATACCTAGTTTTTTTTTTCTAAACACAAGCTTCTTATTTAAATATTCATATATTGCAATCACGAATATGAACTTACTTTTGCAGTTGTATTTTATTTGTATAATATTGCATCGAGAATAATGCACTTAAGGAAATTATTAGAAAATGTGAAATAATATTTATATTATACGAGTGTCTGCGTGAACAGCGAATATATTTATATTATATCAATATTTCTGTAAGCAATGAATTCAACCCCTTTGCGTTAAATTACTTACTTGTATTAAATTTTACTTGCATTAAATTACTTATTTCACTATTTTCAATATTTTCAGTATTTTCAATATTTTCAATATTTTTACTATTTTCAGTATTTTCAATATTTTCAATATTTTTACTATTTTCACAATTACACTATTTTTTTTCTTCTATTATAATCAATTACGCATAAGTTTAAACCACTTTTTATGCATACAGTATACAATTCACTAGTTTCAACAGTGCAATCTTTGTTAGAATTTTCACTTTTGGCGCAGATTTAAATATTGCACTACACGTTCGCGTGGACGCAACAGGTCATCGAGGGATAACCTTTCACCTTAACGAATACCGTAAAGTTCAAGTAAAATTTCTTTCCATTTGCGAGGGGCTCCGGCTCTTTTTTTTTTTCTCTAGAACGACGATAAATTCCCGTGAGTTCAAATAAACGTCTTAACTCAAATAACGACGTCTCGGAATTTGTTAGATCATCGTTAACGTTGGTTTGAAGTGCAGGAAGTGTTGAATCATTGATTTTGAGTTGCGCATATCATGTCATAATTATTTAGATTGAAACAATTATACAGCATCTTCGAAATTTGCGACAAAGTGCGTGATATATCTCAACTTAAGTATGGTGATCAGTAGATGAATAAAAATCAACTTCAGTGAGATGAACTTTCACAAATTTTCATTCGTATTGAAGTGTAAACAGGAATTAGTTGAAGTCTCTCGTGAATAGACTATTGGATTGATATTGAAACGGGGTGCAATGTGAAAAGAAAATTAAGTGTTTTATCATTAAAGTGATTTCAAAATGCACAACTTTCTACTCGTTATAGCGTAATAGAAAAATGTAATTTCGAGGACTAATTAAGTTTCATACGGACAAGTGCAGAAATGAATACAAGAATTTTAAAACATATGTTATGAAAGTGTATCATAATTTGTTCATTTGCCAGGCTAAACGATATATTGCAGATTATCGTCTGTAATTCCAGTAACTGCTAACGTGAGACATGATTAATTAATGAAAGTGTCTGGTAAAACGAAGCAATTCGTCATATTTTCATAATCAATCAATTCGATTAAAAATATATAATGTAAACCCGCATGTATAACATAAATTCGATACGTTTTCAAATAGTTCTACTTTGATTTTTCATTTTGAATAGTCACTTCTTGGTTTTTCCACTTTTATCGTTCTTTTGTGTTTAAATTTTCATTATTGCGCACATTGATACGTATCAATTACGAATCATTTGATATGTAGATTAAAATGATCTTTTATAAAACATATTTTATCGGTTCAACGTGTAACTATATTTTGAAACAGTAACGATTTATTAATCATTTTATACGAAACGGTTGAAGTCAACTTTCCTCGGTATTGTTTCACCTAGATTATGTTTAGCTCTACTATTACGTGGTACGTTGACTTCAATGACTGGATCTATTATTTGATATTTAGGGCAAGTTCAGTTGCCTTGCGGCATTGATCAGTCACTGTCAAAGCATTTAAACACCGTTGTAAATGCAGCCGTTTATATGGAAACGAGCATAATTTTGTTCAGGTTTCTTCCTAAGAAAATACACAGGTGTCTCTACAAGTGCACACATGAAAGGAAATTTTACTTTTGTTAAATTAATCAAAAAATCGGTTCTATATTTGTTCAGTCGATAAAAGAAACTACATCTTATCACATTTTAATATTAAATGTAATTTCATTCATTTCGTTTCGACAAAGATTTTTTAATCAATAAAAGAAAACAAATTTTATCACATTTTAATATGAACTGTAATTTCATTCATTTCGTTTCGATAAAGATTTTTCCATCAATTGTAGAAATTTTCAAGATTAGTTCGAGGATTTGAAACGACATGAGTTTAGCAAAAAATTAGACGATATTACGGTAAATCATTTGACGCAAGACAAATTTGGAAATAATAAAAGCGATCAAATTACGTGGTTCACTCTGAGGAATATTTCGCAAAGATATCACTTTCTCTTTAAGAACGCATCAATTTTTTTACATGTCGTAACAGGGTCGTTTTTCGAAAGTAAATTATAGGGATCTGGGAATTTTTAAATTACTCATATCCACGCATTCTTACAATAATTAGTGCGTGTTTGTTAAACTTGAACAATTTTCTAAGAAAGCAACACTTGCAAAATTGTTGCCCGTATTGAAAAGGTTTGATTAATTAGCTTAAGGTATGTAATCTGTTGAAAGATGTTTGACACGTGTAAATATGACTTTTTCACTATTATTACCACAGAAAAGGTATGCTTGAAATTAATCATATTAGAAAATAATGTATCAGAGGCAGATATTAGCTACTTCTTGTGAGAGTATCGCAAGTACGTCATATCGTATCATCATTAGAGTGATAAATATTCAGAGAAACGCATTCGGAGTACTACTTCACAGGAGCAAGTTTAACAATACTACACAATTAACATATCTATCGTTTCGCGTTTAAAAAATATTATTCAACGAAATGACACCATTTTCAATTACATGATTTCATTTCGAGTCGAAATAATTAAATCGATACAGTAAATTTAACGAAAGAATAAGAGGGGCATTGATAATTAAAAAGGTCAACATTGATGGTGTTACAAGGAAAAATGACAAATACTTGCAAATACAGTAAATTCTCCACAAGTGTCAGTCCGCAAGGAACCTAAACCTGACACTTGTAGAGTCAGGGACTACGTTTTCGAGCCTCGCGCCTGCCTTTGTAGTTTGCCGAACGTAGACAAGGACAGCGAACAAAAGATAAGGATGAAACGTTAGTCGAGGCAACCAAGCGATTTAAATACCAACTTTTTTAATTTTACGTTTTTTTATCCCGAAATTTTTCTTAACATATTGATGAGATTTTTCCGATGAAAATGAC
>NW_017100342.1:526902-552632 GCF_001263275.1 Habropoda laboriosa | reverse complement strand
TAAATACTTGGAGTGATTATTTTAATATAATTTCATTTAATATTCATTCAAGCCAAAAATTAGAGGTATTTTATTGTTAACAATTGACTTGAATATAAGTTCCAATTAATGAAATAAATAAAATAGAACTTCGAATTCTGTACTTGGTAGATAAATAATTATCTTATTTATTGAAAACATTATATTTTCAGTATAAAATTAATGTAAATATTTAAAAATTTAATTACGTTTTTTTGCAATGCTTTTTGAAGTCGCTAGTGGCTAATAAATGGACGCGACGTTAAATAAAAAACAAATTGTTACGATTACGAAACATAAATAAACAGTCACCGGGAATTAACAACAAACGTTTCGTACCGGAGTAATTCTTTACGTTGAACAGATGTTCGTAACAATGTCGTTGAAATGATCTTACATAAAACAGAATGAAGTCAATTTAAAGATAGAGTAACTTCCAGTGAAAAAGAAGAAACTCGACTTTCTCTTTATTTTTGAAAGATCGCGATATCATAGCGTACTTTCGGACTCTTCTCACTTTGAGACAATATAGCTTTGACATGTCGAAATACGTTCTTTTATGTAACCTTAAACGGAAAGATCAACTAGCTGGAAACTTGAATTTGACGAATATTAAGCATTTAATATACAGATGTAACATCTCAATGTCTGCTAACTGTGTTTCATAAAGATCTTGATTTAAATGATACGAAAATTTCGTCCGAAGAATCATTCGTACTATAATAAATCAAAAGTAAATAATCCTTGCATTTAATTCATTTTTATTCAAAGCAATAAGGATATAATTTACTTTGTGCTCAATTTAATATTATTTCAATTTTTCTTTAAGATAATACGGACATAATTTTGTCATTCGAATGAAGATACGATATGATGGTACTTGGGATACTTCGGCAAGAAGTTGCTAATATCTGAAACTTGAAATCATAAATAACTTTAGGCATATTTTCGAGATCATAATACACAGTGGATGTAGTTTAATTAACTTTAACTTTGAACACCAGAAGGACCGGCCGGGTCATAATCTCGTTAGCCTAACTCGTTAACAACTTTCCAAAAAAAAAAACGTTAAGTTTCAATCTGATAGGTGTTACCGTTTGCAACATTCTGACTTTGCTTTCTCCACGTTTACTTCTACTTGTATCAATGTGAGGCAAGCTTTTTAATCACATAGTTTGTAATTAAACTTTTTAATCACACTTTTAAATTACATAGAAATTCACTTTTGGAAAGTTACTAATGTGTTATTTTGACCCGATCGGTCTTTCTAGTGTTAATCTGAAGCGTGAAGCGTAGTTTAGGAGTTCAATGTTGGCATAGAACAATTCATAGTCTTGTAACGGATTAAATGCGAATTATAAACGTGATCCTATTCTCTGCTAGGCTCGTAACGTATGTTTTAAAATGGTATTAGTGTTAACGACACTGCAAAAATTTAGACGTTCAAAATTTTCATTCAATTAAGAGGCGATAAGAGTGAAATATTGATTAGAAATAAATGTGAATGAGTAAGAAAGTTGTTCGTGTACTCTGAAAAACAGAACGTGCTTTGAATACATAGTTATTCTGATTTCTGCCAACATCACTGTATCGGTACAACGTGATTTGTAACATTCGGAGTTCTTATGAAACGTACTTTTATACTTTCTACAAGAAGAGTGACTTACGTTTTACTACAAATTCATTTCTTTAGGGATTTGTACATTAATTTAAAATCTTATTCATTATATTGGAGTATCACGTGAAACGAGGGTAAGGATGAGAATTTTATTGCTTAATAAAAATAATATATCGCTATAATGATAAATTCTCAAATTGATTACAGTAATGTATTGAATTATTGAATAAATTTTGCTTTGATCGATATTCTCACGATCATAATTTCATTTAAATTACCAATATTTATTTTTAATATTAACCCTTTGCACTCCGTTGTCGCCGCCGTGGCGACATTGTAAGTGGAACTAACAGCTCCATTGTCGCTGCTGCGGCGACATTGTATGATATATTTTTAAGAAAAATTGAAAATACAAAGTATCGGAGTAGTCTCGGTAAATAGTCTCGGAGTAGCTGGTAGCACATAGTAAAAATGATTCAGAGTTTCTGGTAGGTCATATTAAGAATTGCGAGGAGTGCAAAGGGTTAATATATCGCTATAATCGTAACTCCTAAAATTGATTGTAGTAATATATTCAATTGTCGAATCAATTTTGTACGTTATCGAGATATAGTAAGAAATAAAAAGTTAACAACAATAGACAGAACGTTGAGAAACATTTTTCAAAAGAGTATTAATATTTAATTAATGATTTCTTTTCGCTTTGTTACTTCTTCAGTTACAATAACCTGTACCGAAGTATTGAAACAATCAGAGAAATAAATAAAACCTGCAATCCAATTTAGCGGAATAGAACCGAACCGAAGAACTTGGAAAGTTACAAACTTCCATGCAAATGAAGGTGTGAAAGGAAGACGAGGAGATACTTTAACATGTTTAATATTCAGGAAATCAATCAGTTACGGTAAAAGTTGATCGATTGAAAAATACAGAAGATCGACCGCTTACGTTACGAGCGCCGAAATTTGACTGCTGGTGTCGTTAATAATTTCCACTTATGCAACTGGAACGGAAACTTTATGGTTTCACTGGCGAACGAACGGCGTGAATAGCACGGGGGCTAGTGAACTTTAATATTTCAGCTTACTAACGGCACATCGTCGACTCGCATTGTAGCTTCGTCGAGCTCAATTTCGCCCGGCGAAAAAAGCGCCAGCCTTCTTGGCAAATCATTCGGTAGAAATTGTACAGCTTTTTCTGCGTGTATATTCGATTCTTTGTTCAACGATCTGCTAACGTCACGTCGCTACTGTATCTTGTTGCTGTCACAAGAATAAGTAATTAAGAAAGATTGTAATTACGATCATGCTTGATTACACACTTATCAATGGACGGGTTAAAGACAGCTGTGATAAACTGTTACCGATATTACGCAACGAAGAAAGGAACAAATTGTGGATAAATGGAAGTATGTAAAAAGGACAAGTTTACAGAGTGAAAATAGGAAAAGTTCTTTACTTTAATGGTACAAATGATCTAACCATTGGTATTTTGGAACGTCATTCGTTCAAAATTGACATTTGTTGAATGTAAACGGCATAAGGATACACAGACTGTGGTTTCAAATTGAAACCGCAAGCTTAGGATGAACTTTTCCGTATTAATATCGTTTCTACGGTGGTTGGAATGTTTACCTCAGAATTTTTTCGCGTTTCAGATGTTTTTCTTGTAACGGCAAAGTAGTTTTAGAATTTTTAAAAATTTCGAATTCTTGGAAAAGCAATTTCCTCTCTTTTGTTCAATACGAAATAAAACTACGAAGCACATATGGATATCTACGGAGAGTCGAGGAAAAGAATGTTTAATAATTACACGAGAAAAAATTCGATTCGATAAATCTTACTTCTTCAATGTACAAATGAAATGTTATATTTACTGTCGAAGTTGTTTTCCAAAGCTCTCGTTCATAAAGTTATGAAATATCTGTTCGTATCAGGTGTGTAAATTGATTCGGTGGCTTTTTAAACAAAATTCAAATTTTATTCATGGATCAGGTAATATGAACTTAATCATCAAAATAGTCTCCAATATTTTCCATAAATTTGGTCCACCTTTTAACCGACTAAACTGCCAGATTCCATGGTGAAAAAAATGTTGGGGTTTCGATTCGATGAACTCATCCGTGCATTTTTTTCTCGATCGTGTTGAAGTGTGTGGCATACTGATGGTGTTGCAGAGACCGAAATAAGGAAAAATCAGTTAGAGACGAGTCTGGAGAATACGTCATTTGTGTCAAAACTTTCCAACTAATATTCAAAATTGCTGTAAAAGTTGCTTTATGCAATTCGGTGTTTTCAAACTTTTTCGGCTGACCGGACCAAGGCTTGTCGTCACTCAAATCAAACTTTTCTCATCGATATTGCTCGTATCATTGTTTACAGGTTTTGTGGATTAGAGCCTGTTCTCAAAAAGCCGGTTAAGAGCTTGTAAATGGTGATAGGATGTAAACAATTTATATTTCTGCTATAACAAAATAAGTATGTCGACGAGTTCAATCATGCAGCCAAGAGCATTTGTTTATAGTGATTTCAAAGGAGACCTGAGGAAGAGCATATCCGTCGTTGTACTTTGCTGTTCTTTAATTTGAAGGAACCAGCAGCAGAAACAAAACGATTTATCGGAGTGTTGTATCTGTAGACTTTGTACATGAATGACGTTTCAAAATACCCATGGTTATATTGTTTGTATGTACTAAGGCTTTCACTGTTGCTCGAATTTATGGATATTCGAAACTTGAGTATTCGAGTGCTCGGATAGCTACTCAATTTAGATTCAAGTATATAAATATAACTAGGTACTCGCGTGATTTGGATCCATATTGTCCTCTCGATAAATCTGTTGGATATTTCGACTATACCATTGGATGTACACGTATAATTTTCGCATTCTTTATAATTTTACTCCTTCACTTAAACTTTCTTTCTTTAATCGAAATCCAGATAAGAAAAGCTTCACCTTTCAGTAATTAACAAAGAAAATTCGAATCCGGATACTGGAATAACACTCGCGCTCGAATTATAATGAGTATTTTCGAGTACTAGGATATCCGGATAGTAAGAGCTCTAATTTATACCATTAAAGAACGCGTAGGGGAGGGAAATTATTCGAGTCCTTCAGAAAAAGAAGGTTTCCAATGTGTCGGGGGGATTCGAACTCGCGATTTTCAATCGTAGCTCAATACTGGTCAGCCGCTTTAACCACCACACCTAACGCCGCCTTCTGTCTCTCCTCTATTTTCGCACGGTTTTTCTATTGTTCCTCTACATCGACTGCAAACTTGTTGCTTTTAAGCTATAAAATAGGCTTTTGGTTTCCATCTACTTACATTTTGTTCCCTCTTTCATTGCACGATGTCAGTAACAATTCATCACAGTTGTCTTTAACCTGTCAATTAATAGTATAAAATTTCAGTACTCACAGCTACTTGCAGATGATAAATATTAGGTTTACCACAAATCGTTTATAATGTTTCTTTGAAACGTCTTCAATTCTAAAAGAAAGTGTTTTCTATTCATTTCTTCATAGTAATGCAAGTCGTATCAGACTTCATTATCGTGTCCGTATCTAGACAGATTGTTACCGTAATCTAGCGTACAATTTGCCATAAGACGATAGCGTGTCCAGATACTGATGTAGCATGAAATTGAAATGTTGGACTGGGTTAACGTTTGAGCGTGTAATACGTAATAATGTGGAATGCTATTGAAGTATTTTTTGTTTTGAGTGTTGCCAGAGTAGGCTATGATTTATTTCTTCGTATACGAGCGACATGATTGTTGTTTTAAAATAATTACTCAGATATCACTTTAAGAGAAAAGAGAATGTTGAATAATAAATGAATCCATTTTAATTACACATTCTAAAGTTCAAGTGTCAAATCAATCAATTTTAAAGATCAACTTGAATACCTAAAATATTCATGATATCGTTGCAAAATTTCTTGCAGTTGAATTATATTTTCAAGAAATTTATTTTGTTATTATATAAATGTTTTTATTTTTACTAGCTGAATACTTTTGTTTGTTTTTTTTTTTTGGAAATGAAAAATACATATCCGAAATATATAATAAGATACTTTGTTTACCCGTTCGAACTATTTTAATAGGAATTTTTGAAAATATCTTTTACGCAAAGGTAATAACAAAGAGTGCTATAATTAACACGCTATAATTAGTCCTATTTTATGGATAAAAAGTTATCCATAAAATGTCAACGTTTCAACCTCAATCAAAGTTAAAAGATTCATGAATCGGTAGGTTCTGGCAACGTATAAAAATTGCGTCGTGTTATAAAAAATTTCTAAAGTGCTTTCTAGTGCTTCGTAGCGCGACGTTTCAAAGACATCTTGATTTGTAACACTGGACGTCGTTCAGACGTCTTTCGGACATCTTTAGGCTTTTACTCGGCGTCATTAAGACGTTCACAAGACGTCTGTGTGTTACCTTTTAGTGCATTCTTCCGTTCGACTGTACATTCTATGTCTTTGGCTCAAAAAAGATCCAATTTTTGTTACCAACACGTCATATGAACCTAGACAATAAACTTTCGATACAATGTTAAGCAAACATAAACTTGATAACAGCGAAAGTTATTAGAAAAATAAGAAGACGATGGGTCGAAGAAGATCCGAAGACCGCACTAGGATTACAATCCTTTAAATTATTTTCAACAAGTATCTCATTCGACGATGCAAATTTCGTACAAATCCACTTGAAGTTGTGAATTTTCAACGATTTAGCAAAATTATAACAGAAGATTCTCTGATTCGTGTACATCATCTTTGCTGTTGTGATTTCACTTCATTTGAAAAAGACTAAAGGTTGTGAAAGCACAATCTGGTTTAAGTTCTCGGTGCAATAACAGTAGGAAATGTGCGTCATACTTGTTTCTACCCCTTCCCGTGAACATAAATGGAAAGTCTAGAATCACAGTTCCTCCTCCTAGTAAATAGTCAAGCAATGTGAACTCTATGCCGGGCAATCCATTCGTCCTTGCGGTCATTATATTTCCGCACAGCCAGATACCAATGACCATAGAACAGTTTGAGCCATCGATCTCTATCGTAACTTAACGATTTCGTAGGAATTTCACTTTCTTTCTGCGTTATTTGGAATCAACGACTATAACCGAGAATATTAGGATACAGATTGAACGTTTGTGTAAAAAACAGTTAGTCTCTGTTGATTTAATTACTTTCTAAAATTCGTAGATAGAAAAGTGTAAAATTTATATTGCAATGGTAGAACACGTACATATATTTTTCGTGAGAGACTGTACAGTAAACAATCAATCTTGTTACTTTCTCGAATTCAAAGATGAAAACGTGTAAAATTTATGTTGTAACTGTCGGACGCGTACGAATATTTTTCTTCGAGATTCCTTTTCTTTTCGAGATCTCTTTTACACCGATGAACTTTTCTCTTAATATCAATGAACTTTCGTTGGAAACATTTGTTTGTTAAAGTATCAGAATATTGCACGTGTCGCTGAAATTTTGGAACTAAATAATATAAAATAATTGTTGCTTAAGTTTTGTACTACATACTACATTACAATAAACTGTGTCATTTGAATATTTCTTCTTCTTTAAAATACAATGTGAAAAATTAAAAGTAACACGTTGCATATCTATCGATGAAAACGAAAATATCTCCAAGTATGTTTCACCATTGCAATTACACACTGCTGTTGCCAAATTTTCTGAAATGGTTTACGCTCTAGATACGTAAAAAATAGCAGATATCAAACGCGACCATGCATTACTATTGTACTTTCTCTGAAATGTTCGGTATGATTGAAGTGCAAAAATACCAATAGTTATCTTGCGGTACCCGTTAGAAAAGTCATGCTCGTTCAATGAAAAATTGATAACAGACTCCATTTCAAAGGAATCGAATGATTTTATAGACGTCAAAGTTTAATAAAATGTTATTATACCTATAACGAAAACGTTGGTGTTTCGAATATTACCTTAGTACGGTCTTCGGGTCTTTTCTGACCCATTGCGTTCTTAATTTTTTAATAACTTTTGTTGATATCGAGAAAATGTAACGAAATTTTTATTATTACACTTGTCTATGTTCCATTAAGATACTAAAAGTTCATTCTCTCAGTTCATATGGCGTGCTGGTAACAAAAATTGTTACCTGCAGGGTCATTGGGTCTTTTTTGACCGAAAGTAAACTGGAAACTATCGAATAACAAATATTCAACGGCAATCTTTTATGCGCATAATTATGCAGCTACTGTATTCGTTGTGACATATCATTTTCTAATTTGTACACAGTTTTATACAAAATAAGAAAAGAATGTAACATAATACAAAAAGATATAATCCCATAGAAAATAAATTGAAAGAGAAGTATATAAATATTTTAGTCTTCAGGAAAATAGGTTTTCAAAATAAATTAATTAAAAATTTCTGAAGAATTTCTTTTGCAATTTTCTATGACATTCTCATTTAAAGTATATACACGAATTTAAAATAATAAAGTAATACTAAGAAAAATTGATACAGAAACTACTGAAAAAGCATGCGTATTAATTTTTTCTAGATTAATTTACATATATCGAGAAGACACAGTGTCTATATAGAGGGGTTATTTATAGGGGTGGAGAAATATGTTGAGAATGTATAATGACGTTTTATTAGCGCGGAGCCTTTGTTCCCGTGTGAGTTGAGGTTGCAAATTGATCGAGGTGTGGGACACGGTTGCAGTAGCAGGAAAAGAACTTTTATATCGTTGAACGGTGATTTTTAAGTAGCAAGATACTTTTATTTCACTGCTCATCTTTGAAACTTGAATGCACACATTGTTGCAGTCTCTATTCTCGAATGCAACATCGATGGAAGCACTATTTCGAATGCAAAACGTTGCTGTACGCGTAACTTTTCAATGCAACATTGCTTGAAGCGTTATATTTGAACGCAAACATTGCTGGAATCTTTATTTCTGATTGCAACATTATTAGAAGCATTATTTCGAACGCAAGTGAACGCAAACATTGTTGGAATCTTTATTTCTGATTGCAACATTATTAGAAGCATTATTTCGAACGCAAACATTATTACAAGCAGTACGCTTGAATGTAACATCGTTGCAAGCGTCACTCTCGCTTGTAACATCGTTAACTCGTATTATTTTCGCTATTATTATTCGCTCCCGAAAATTGCACATTGTTGCAAACGCGGTTCTTCCTTTGCAACTTTGTTGCCGGGAATCGCTCCCGAAAGTTGCACATTGTTGCAAACGCGTTCTGGGTTTGCAACTTTGTTGTCGCGAAAATTTGCACATTGTTGCACGACGCCCCGTTTTGCCACAATGTGCATTTTTCGGGAGCGACTCCTGACAACAAAGTTGCAAACGCGGTTCTCCCTTTGCAACTTTGTTGCCGGAAATCGCTCCCGAAAGTTGCACATTGTTGCAAACGCGTTCTGGGCTTGCAACTTTGTTGTCGCGAAAATTTGCACATTGCTGCAAACACGTTACAGTCTTGCAACTTTGTTGGCGCGAGTCGCCCGAAAATTGCACATTGTTACAAACGCGTTCTGGGTTTGCAACTTTGTTGTCTCGAAAATTTGCACATTGTTGCACGACGCGCTGTTTTGCAACAATGTGCTGTTTTCGCGAGCGACTCTTGGCAACAAAGTTGCAAACGCGGTTCTCCCTTTGCAACTTTGTTGTCGGAAGTCGCTCCCGAAAGTTGCACATTGTTGCAAAACGGCGCGTCGGGCAACAATGTGCAATTTTCGGGAGTGACACACGACAACAAAGTTGCAAACCCGATAACACGTTTGCTACAATGTGCATTCGAAAGTAATACGAGTTAACGATGTTACAAGCGAGAATGTGGCTTGTAACAATGTTACATTGAAGCGTAATGCTTCTAATTATGCTTGCGTTCGAAATAACGCTTCTAATAATGTTACAATCAGAAATAGAGATTCCAACAATGTTTGCTTTCGAAATAATGCTTCTAATAATGTTGCAATCAGAAATAAAGATTCCAACAATGTTTGCGTTCAAATATAACGCTTCAAGCAATGTTGCATTGAAAAGTTACGCGTACAGCAACGTTTTGCATTCGAAATAGTGCTTCCATCCGTGTTGCATTCGAGAATAGATACTGCAACAATGTGTGCATTCAAGTTTCAAAGAGGAGCAGTGAAATAAAAGTATCTTGCTACTTAAAAATCACCGTTCAACGATATAAAAGTTCTTTTCCTGCTACTGCAACCGTGTCCCACACCTCGATCAATTTGCAACCTCAACTTACCCGGGAACAAATGCTCCGCCCAAATAACGTCATTATACATTCTCAACATATTTCTCCACCCCTATAAATAACCCTTCTTATAGGTAAGTTAGAATACATAATACTTGTATATGACTAAACATATACTAGCATAATACGTATACGTAATTATTATTCCAATGCAGGCATTAATTGATCACATTTATCTATTCGTTTACAATTACATAATACTGCACTTCCAATGCAGGTTCTGTATATATTTCGAATTAACAAGAATTCCAAGAATTCTTCTTCTGTTTGTATTCAAAGAGATATCTATTGAATTCTGATTATAAAATCGAATTCTAATAAACACGAAAATAGAAAAATAAAGGGAATGGAGAACGAAGTACAATTGAGCTCCATGTAGAAAGGTGGAAAACGAAAGAGTCGATGTGCCTAATAATGGAAGAAGAAGATAAAAGGGGGAATTACAGCAAGAATAAAAAGGATCTAGGCGATATACGCATTGAGGATTTCGAGTACATGTACGAACACGTATCTATATGTGCTTCAACGCAATTCGTATATGTAGCGGACATGCATGGTCATTAAACATTTCTAAAGTCCTTGGAGCAATTCAACGCAACTGTCCCTTAATTTATCGAGTTTTGCAAACTTTGGCGCAATCGCGAGCGGCATTTGCGGTGTAACACTTATGTTAACCAGCGTCCACTGAAACTATGTATGTATGTGTTTTGTTGCTCGATCGTCAGGAACGTCAATATTCATGTAAGGATACAAGGATCGGTTTCTTCTCGATTATGGTTATATGAGCGTGAAAATCAGGAACGGTCGTTAACAAGAAATTATTTTGATCGTGTCAATTATGTTTAGAAAAACTTCGCACATGCGAGATTAATAATATATGTCACGTTTGTTTTTCACTCGATAAAAACAAAAACTAAGAAAGATTCAGGATGACAGTTTTTACAAAAATATCGCCATTTCTCGTTAATCATAAGAAGATGTTTTCCTATCTTTTACGCGCTCATCATCAAGATCGCGGACGATGCAATCTTTTTGTACTACGTAAATTCGAAGTAAACATCTTAATACGTGCTATGTTATATTGAAAGGCGTGCATCATAGGGCAGACATAATTGTACTTATTTGCATCGTACACGTGTACGAGTGAAAATACTTAATATATAGCACTCTTATTAAATTAAAGACATTATCCTAATAAGTTATTTAATGTGATATGGCGTTTAGAGTGACCTTACACATGTGACAAATTAGTTTGATGTTTCTTTTCAAGATGTACATAGGTAATGGTGGAAGATTGTTTCTTGTAAAGGTTAAAATTAATTATTCTAGTGATTTCTTGGATCATTTCCAAGAATATTTTATTTCCTCTCTCGTGAGTTCATTATGTCTTTTTCTTCTTAATAGAAAGGGACTTCACCTATTTTACTTTTTAGCAATAATTTGATGGAAGAGTATGTTTTTCAATATTTGTGGCCAGGTTAAAGCGAAAACAGTCTTTTCCTTTTTTGTCAATTCTTGTGTAGACACTTATCTATAGTGTTTAGAAATTCTTTTTTCTTAATTTATAGATATGCTTGTAATTTTATAATAAAAAGGATTCTACTTCATACTTAGCAGGTCACTCAGTGTCAAAACTTTCATACACGCTATGGATCTGTTTCCATTTATTCAAGAATTATAATAAAATCCAGATATTGCGGGCACATACTCACACATACGGACACATACCCATAGAACAGTTTTTACATTCTTCCTGTGGTTCTTATTTAAATTTTTTCTTTTCAACTATAACCTATAAACTCTGATGAAATTAATGACCATCCATTTGCAAACATAGTCGTCTTGATCAGGATAAGTATTATTTGGTCCAGACGTCAAATGGTGGAATATTTTAACTGTAAATGTAGAAACGAAATATGTATACATACTCCTGTTCATAAGTATTAGGAATACTTGACTGAATGTGAAGTATACTGAAATCTACCGAATTCTACTAAAATCTATTAAATTCAACTGAAATCTGCTGAATTCTATTAAAATCTACCGTATTCTACTAATATCTATTGAAATCTGTCGAAACTTACGGAAATCTAAAATCTACTGAATTTTACAGATGTCTACTGAAATCTACTATAATTCATTTACCGAATGTGAAGAAAGCCTCATTGTCATTATAAGTTCAATATAAAATTATTTGACACCAAAAGTCATTAGAAAATTATTTAAATCCTAATAAAAATTATTCATTCTAGGCTCTCGAATTATAAAAATGTATATTTCTACTAATCTATGACACTAACTTTGGCAAGGAAATGTAACTTATATCATACCATAGTTACGAACGGTAGTGTATATATGATACTTCACTCTATTCGATATGTCTTTTTATTTCTCGTGTGCAATACATTGTGTGTTTTCTGTTGCGGAATACGCCGATATAGAATTTGCATACGGATGTTATATTACAATAGGGACAGTAGAGTTGTAATGCGTAAATGCCAATGACGATTTCCCCCATCGGCGAGTTTCTTACTATTCTGCATTTCACAATGTACTCATAGCTACCCTGGTTGCCACATTTGAATCCCTAGGATCTTTTCATTTTTATTTATCATACAACTCTTATCAAACATCCATTACTCGAGAAGAAGTTACACAAAATACATAGTAAATAGAATACCATATAAATTGTGTCAATTAAGTCACATACTATGTTCAATTACGAATATACTACTTCTGCTCTACCAGCAATTACATTTCTCTTCATAAAAGTTTGGAAGAGGAGAAGAGGCTGGGGTGGAGAAAAACAGAAAGTCGAAGGAGAGGATTAAAGAGATACAGAAAAGAACAAAGAGAAGACAAAGAGAGGAGAGGATGAAGAATGTTGCGTTAAAAGGGATGAGGATAGAGGAGAAGGGGGTGGAGAAAGGCGCGAAGAGACTGGAAATGGAGTGGATAAGAGAGATTAGAAGGAGAAAGGAGAGTAATTAAGGAATGGTGTCAAATAGTGAGATTGAAGAACCTAAAAGGCAAAAAGGAGGTGACGAAGGGAAAAAGTAAGTTGAAAGGAGGGAAGAAAATAGTGGAAGATGATCAGACACTCGAAGAAAAATGAATGCAGTGGGCGATTAGAAAGCTGACTGAGCAAGAGAGAAGAAAGTTAATGTAGGTTATGGGAGATTGTGGTGAGAGGGCGAATGGTGGAGATGACCAGATGACCAGAAGAAAGTACAGTCGATGGAATCGATATAGTGAGGTCATCGGGACAGCTGTTAAAGAACACGTAATCGGATACTTCTTCCATTGCAATATACAGTAAATTCTCCACAAATGTCAGTCCGCAAGGAACCTAAACCTGACACTTGTAGAGTCAGGGACTACGTTTTCGAGCCTCGCGCCCGCCATTGTAGTTTGCCGAACGTAGACAAGGACAGCGAATAAAAGATAAGGATGAAACGTGAGTCGAGGCAACCAAGCGATTTAAATACCAACTTTTTTAATTTTACGTTCTTTTATCCCGAAATTATTTTTTTTTTTAAGTTTCAGATGAAAAAAAGTAAAATTAAAGAAATTATATTTTTCTATTATGAATTGTCGAGCCGTGAAATCTCGTAAAAGAAACCGAGTGGTGTAGCGTTACACCATCTAGTGTAGGACCATCTATACTGACACTTGTAAAATCCAAACTGACTGACACTTGTAGAGAATTTACTGTATTTAAACAACTTGTCTGTGCCTTAATCATTGACAGCTGTAAGTTAATTTTTGCCAATACGGGAATTACTATTGAGCAAAAGGCGACGAAGGCTTAATAACGATTTTAAATGAAAGATTGTAAGCAGAAATGTCAAGTGTCAATTTACAAATGGCGCACGGCCCTGGGTCGCTGCTAAATGCTTTAATTTACAACCTCGCTGTATCGCTTCCGCCAATTATACTAAACAGTAGGGAAGAGGATAATTAGTTTGGAAGAAGTAAGGAACAGGGAAAAGGGGTAGGAGAGCACAGAAACGGGCACAGGAGGAAAAGAGGAAGAGTTAGAAGGGAGAGAGAGGAGAAGAGGAAGAGAAGGAAAGAGAAAAAGGGAGGCGAGGTTTATATAGATATCTGTTAAATGTAATGGAGGAAGTCACTCTGTATTCCAGCGGAGGCAAATATAAAAAAATTATCGTTACATTTTTCTTCATTAGCGACACGTTATTGATTACGTACATTAATTAATAACGTTTCACTGAAAAACAACGATAAACAAAATTACAGAAACAACTATTTTGTTCAATTTGCGTCAAGTTTAATTAAAAGAAGTGAACATAAAAATTGCGTGGAATTAATTTCCGGAAGAGATTGATCACGTTTTTATATTAATCCCCTGGACGATAAAATTACACGAAAAGTCAAGCATTAAAACGTCATTTGTCAAGATGTTGATGCATTTGAAACAATGCGTACACCTATAATGAATTTATAAAAAAGTTCGATAAAAAAAAAAAAAAAATTAATTACTTGTAAGAATTTACATATCTGAAGTTGGTGAAATAAGAAGATGAAACTTTGCAGAATTTGTTTCTAAAACAGACGTATTCGTGGATTCGTTACAATGATATTACAGCATTCAGTTGTACTTTTCAACAAAGAGCTGAGAAAATAGACATTCTCCAAACTTCCCAAATTTATCATTCCAATAATTTAGAGCATAAATCAAATATTATACAAAAGTGGTTATCATACAATTGTCCAAAAATCATAAACATAACTGCTCCAATCACCAGGTTTCAATATTATTAGTATAGTGTGAAACAGGCTTAATAATGCAATACAATAATACAATATTAAAAAGGAGTATTTAAATAAAGATAATGGAATTGATGTTCAATATATCTGGAGTCAATAAACAAAAAGTATCAGTTATAATAAAATTACGACGTTTCACAAAATGTACAAATAACTTTATGGCTTACGTTAATGCAAGGAATTGTTATATTTCGTTTTCTCATAATTGTAAATTACAATTTTTTGTTTATTGGTTCAGTGTTTTACTCAGAAAACATTAATAGTTAAAATTCGAAAAACACTTATTGACTTTTTTAAACGGTGACTGCTAGACAGTTACATTTTCACATTTCCTTATTTGCGAATTATCTTTGACGTCTTGTCAAAAGTAACCTCTATTTGGAAAAAAAGTGCCCCCGTAATATGTACGTGTCTTGTGAAGTAGACATATTAAAGCTGGACAATTGCTGGAATGACATCAAACACGTAATCATTTTTTACCAGTTTCATTAACATTTTTTTCGAAATTAACGTCATCTTCGTACTACGCACTTGTTTGTTTACGCTTAATGTTGTTTATTCGACGAATTGCAGAGGATATACAGTAAATTACAACGAGAGTATACTGTATCTGTAACGGTCATAAAAATTGCTCATAAATAACAAATGTACGAGGAACTTAAGAATATCCAGTGATTGAAAAGATTGAAGATTCGCCGTGCATTTCAACTATGATATTTTTCATAAATAAAATCAAGATTACACTAATTACACCTTTCTTTACGCAATGTAAATTAAGTTGTTTATCATGAAGAAGTATGGCAAACAAACTAATAAATTTATTTCTTCTTCCTGTGTGCTATAAAGTCGTTTACCCACGACAAATATATAAAATATGTGCTTTATAAGATTTTTAAGATTTATAAGATTAAAGAAACAATTTTTGTTTTTTATTATTTTTCTGATTTTTGATAGTGATACCTGTTGGTCTTTGGCTTTATGACACGGTTGACCAGCTATGTTATTTTTGATTGACTCTTGTTCAAAGAATTCTTGTTTATTCAATTGCTCGTTTAGTCAAATGCCTAGGCTCAGAAAACTGAATTTCTGCGATCCATATTCCTTGACAGTGCCTACCTCTGAACACTCAATAGCGATTGATATGTTGTAAAGTCACGACATGACACATCGCTCTACTAACTGGGAAATCCCGGATGGGTGGTCTTGTTCAAAGAATTCTTGTTTATTCAATTGCTCGTTTAGTCAAATGCCTAGGCTCAGAAAACTTTGAATTTCTGCGATCCCTATTCCTTGACAGTGCCTACTTCTAAACACTCAATAGCGATTGATATGTTGTAAAGTCACGACATGACACATCGCTCTACTAACTGGGAAATCCCGGATGGGTGGCATTTTCGCAAATCATGGAGAACTGCCCAAGGGGTGAAACTTCTCTGATGAGTCAATCAGATCACTTTAGTGCAACATGCAGGTCTAAGCGTTGTCCAGCCTGATCTCTACTTCAACCCTTGTATAGGCAACCGAAATGTTCACGGTTGTGTCAAGTTTCAGCATTTAAAATTGTTTACATAAACTTTCATTTTGGAAACGTATATCGAGGTAAAGATTTTCAGAAAATGGGGATTCAGAGCGATTTTACGATACTTTCACAAGAACATAAAAAATTGTTAAAGGAAAATATAGAAATGCGTGCCCGGTTGCCAACGCAAGGGCTAAACTCTTAACTCTATCTCATCTGCAAACTGTCCACGGAATTTTGTCGAGTGTCCGTAGTTTGTAGACGAGCGTGACCTGTGTCTTGTCTTTTATTGAGATGGAAAACAAGAGACAGTATCTGTGGACAAACTTTACAGGGTTTCTGTTGCAATTAGGATCTTTCGTAAGGAACTGAAGATATCGAAAACATATTCTTACAATAGTTCTTCGATATGGATGGGGGCATTATATGGCATAGATAGTTTCTCTGCAGGTGGAACAGTGGAGGAGATTACGAGGTTAAGTTAATTTTTTTAAATAGACCGCTGTGTTTTGTTGAAACGAATTCAATAAGGTGCCATAAGAAAGTCATAAAATCGTTAAGAATTTGTATTAGCACAGTGAAATAGGGTTCAGTTGGCCAAATGTGTGTGACACTATAACAAAAATGATTACATTTGTAACTTTCATGCACTCTGTGCGAGAAGAGGTCGTTAGGCACACATGGTCGTAGATATTGCAAAAATTATAAGAATTTACGATGTTGTAGATGATTATAGTGTCTTATGTTCCATTAGTTTTTCTTCAAATAGTTAAAATTAACACTGCAGGTACCTAGCAACCGGCGATATGAAAGGTTCACGATCGCTAATTACATTTTATTTTCTGTTGTTTCTTTCTCCACAACTTCAAAACTATATATTCTGCACAAACCGTGACAGCAACCTCACTCAACGACGTGATTGAAGACACTAAAGTATCAATCCAAATGTGGACACAACATACAGTCTGTCTACATTGTTTGCAGAGTGTCTGTAGACTATCAGCGGACAATGTCTCTAAGTGTGTACAGGGTTCAAGTAAAACCTCTGAACTCTAATCTCGTTGTCATTTTTAAACTCTGAATAAGTGATGCTTAAATTGTAAACTCTAAACATAATTACGAGGTCTAAAGTGAACAGTAACTCTACGTAATTAAAAGTATCAAACGAGATAGAAAGAAGCTTTTGAAGCGAAGATACTGCATCTCTTTGTACTCTACACTAGTCGAGACCGAACGTGCAAATTCTTTAACGTTAACACGATCTTCAACTTCAAAGGAACGCATGATACGCGCTAATAATACCATAAATACATATAAACAAAAACGCACGCGAAAGTTGTTTCACATCCTAACGTGTTTCTTGTACCACACATATTCAAGTAGGCCAATGTTACCGCTATACATGCACATAAATTCCAATGTTAAGGAATTAAGGTTAATAAGTATGGTGCAAGTAGGTACTGAACGATTCTCCTGAAAAATGTGAAATAAAATTTCAGAATGAATTTCATTCGTATAACGTTCGATTAAGAAAAAAGAAGAAATAACTTTGGAACGTAGGAAATACATATACATTTAATTATAGCTGATGGAAAGTTACTATAAATATTTGACGTATTTGTTTGTGGTCTACGTAATAGTGTTTTTATAAATTTTTTTTGTAAAACGAAACGTATTAATCGTTTAGTTTATTTAAGTAATTAGTTTGCTGCAATTATTATTTGAAAAGTGTAATTTTTGGAGGTTTAAAAATACTTTTCGTGGAGTTAAGTATTTCTGGTTTCAACAGAAACTTTTATAATATTCCATACTTTATAGTGGGAAATAGAGTGCACTGATGCCTTTGTACATCAAGTGTATAATAAAAAGATATACGCGTGAAAGAATATTTCAATTTTACATTTTTATGTTGTAACAATTCAGCAAAAAGGAGAAAAATATCTAAAAAGAAACTACTCCCTCTGTTCTAAAATAATTATCACATTTGCAAAAAATGATGGAAAAGGAGACGATTGAATCCTAAATTAAAAGGCTCATTTTTCTAACATGGTTAAATATTACATATTAAAACAGCGTTTGCCTTTTAATATGGCACAATCGGGAGATTGTACGGCGATGCACTTTAAATGGCACCGTGTTTAAGTTTTTCATTTTCACTACGCTGTAGCAAAAATTGTAAAACGGCATTACGAGTGTTACTTGTCATTTGCGGTTTACGGTTGCTCTATCTAAAAATTTCACCCATCCTTTTTAACTTTTGCGTAATTTTAAAATCGCAACGGGTGTACTTGTTACGATTCTGTACCAGCCTTTGTTAACGATAAAAAAAAAGACGATCGAGTGGCATTCTTAAATTGCCTTATACCGTTAGCAAATGTTGTCCTCGTTGGTACAGTTCACTTCAAAATTGAAGAACAATTGTGAATATTCAAAACAAAGATGTGCAAATGTGACACTTATTTTGAGACAGAGGGAGTATTGGATTTCTGTGGCAGTATTGTCATTTGTTTCGGTGAAAAGTCAATGTTCTTGTATTAAGGCGTTCTGGAACGATGTGTCAAATATTCTGAATTCTTGCTAAGGAAATGTACTTGGTTCTCAGAGCTACGGAACATTATCTTGTCTTTCGAAGGATATAACGGTTCCCTTGCATGTATGACAACGCTAATTATCTCAAGTTTTTCCTTGTTACAGATTTTTTACATAGGGTTCAGGATGTTCCTTGATGGATTGTAAATTACCATTTACCGATGGAAGTAATCATTTCAACTATGTATTTCTTTAGAAAAGTTAGCTATCTTCCTGCTGGTTTAGAGTTCACAGTGTCAGCTGGTGGATATTAAGCACGAATGAATTCTTTGGGAAATAAAAAAACAAAGCTTAGTAATAAGACGAATGTTTAAACCTTAAGACGAAACTAAATTGAATAATAAAATAATTAAATAAATAATAATCTAATAATTAAAGTATAAGCAAATAACTGTTGCGATTGTGACAAATAAATAATTAGAAACTGAAGTAGAAATGGAAATTGTTACAGTACCAACATCAAAATAAAACACTTTAGGTCTTCGTTAAAAAATAATTAACTACTGTGAAAATTAAATTCTGAACAAGCCCATAACACGTGTGAAAAAAAATAGAATTATTAAATTAGAATAATAGAATAGAATAGAAAAAAATTAGAATAAACATAAATTGTTAATAAGCCATTCGATATATGCGTAACAGTACAGCAGTAGGACATCAAAATCACTGTTTAACCCTTTCTTCTTTTACACCTCTATTGCTCTATGTAGCTCAAGTATTCTCCGTTCACATAACTCTCGTTCCAGATTAAACACTCGCATGAAATTCTATCACTCCTACACTTCACCCCCCTGCAAGTACATTCGGCATCGAATGTCACAGAAATCTTCTTCCTCATTCGGTATATATGTATAATATTTCTCATTCATACAACTATTCACGTTACTCCTGAATTTTTCTCATTCACAATAATCAAAGCATTGGTGGACCTCGTGCGCCATTGAGGGTTTCCTCCCTGTCCATCGTCCTACACTTCTCAAAATTATGTACATTTCTACAATACTACACTATCCTATCTTCTCTACCTAATATCCATTTCAATCTATATCTTTTGCTCCTTTGAGAATCTAGATATTTTATACAAAACGTACTCCTCACACTTGGACAATCCTTCCTGATCCCCAAACATATCATTCACCCTGGAAATGTACGAGTCCGTAAAGTAGTTGTGCAGTGCTTTAGATAGGTAGTATAGTGCTGACTCTCTGGATGCACGGTGTCGGGTGTGGTCCCCGACATCACCAGGAATCACCAAGCGAAGTGTGGGTCCTTGTGGGACTCCTCTACGGAAAGGACCAAAAGGCTTGGCGAAGGCGGGGATTTTCGGATGCATTCGTAAGAGTTTTCTCGGAAGCCCCCTCGCAACGCCGAAAGTGTAGGCCACCATGAAGGTTTTAGCGGGTAAAAATCCCACACTCCCCTGGATTCTCTCACGAGAGGGACCAGGAGGGCCTTTTGAACATTTCCTCCACGTAAAAACAAAAAAGAGAAAAAAGGTAGTACAGTGCTGTCGCGTTAGTTGACTGCGGCTTGGGACCAAACATGACCAGCAATCAAGGGAGGTAGTGTTTTGAGAAATCTCAGATATGTTTATTCTCCATTGAGTGCGAATGAGACACAAGGTCCTGAGGCTCACGCTGGAAGCTCACTCCACGAACCAAGTTCCAAGAGCGTCAGCTAGCAAGGTGAAATCCCGGCTAGCTATCCCGGTAGTACTGTAGTTTGAACTTGGGCTAATTACCCTTGCACTATGTTGTGAATTTTCAACACGTCAATCACTATGGAGCACACAGAAGCAAAGCACCATTAACACGTTCACTGCAGCAGGTTTTTTTGAGGACTTTCCCTTTTGGCGGTACGGGACACATAAGTCCCGTACGTTTCTTCGCTGTATTTTATACGTATAAAGGTTTGATTGGTGCCTGCTACGGTGAAAATAGTGGAGAAATGGTGGAAATGTCAGCTTAGCGCGTTGGTAATATTTAATAAAAACGCACAGGACGATACGGGGTCTATATCGCTGCTTGATATTGATAGTGACATAACTCAAAAAATGTAAATACAGGAAAAGTAGTTTAAAATTTAAATACTGATCGTACAATTTGATCTGTTCTCTGGAATGAAACTAGCGATGTTAGAAATGTACCGTTTAAGATAATAAAAATACCGTATCTATGGAATCTATCTGTGAAGAAAAAGGAAAATAAACATTTTTTGAATTATGCCACTATCGATGCCAACCAACGATATGCAGTGAACGTGTTAAGACATATGAACTGCTAAAACACAGAGTTGTTGCATCCATTAAATACCTGCTGAGACTGATCAAATAAACAAGAAATCTTGAACAATAGTCGTTCAAAAATAGCGAAACTAGGCGTCAGTGTCGTAAATCCAAAACTTTAACAATCGCAGTTTATAACAAAAAAGAATTCTTTCCAAACGAAGCATTCGTATGTTACGTAAAGTATGTTGAACTGGTTAACAGTGTTTTTCAAATCAAAACTTTCTATTTTTCGCATATATGTGTTAAAAAATTTGGATTCTTTGAACTGTGTTATATTAAGAATTCACGAGATAAATAACATCTTGGTGAAATATTGAACGAGTACCTGATACAATTCAAATTTAATTTATAAAATTTGGACAAAATATTTAATCTCCCGAATAGGTATCATTAATTTAATTTACCCAGGTATTTAAAGTAAAGAATACAAATGTACAGAAATTTACAGTACAAATTTTGCAATTTTTCTTCCTGAACATTTTTCAATTTACGTAACGCAGTATATTATAATATAACGAGAGAAATGTATGCAGCTACTTTCTCACGCACGGAACCATGTATATATAGCACCTGAGTAAATACTCAATACTTCTGCTAACGAATAGTGAAAGTGTAAGTGCTACTAGTTTTCGTACTATGGTTTTTTATTTCTCGTTTAAATCCCTAGGCTATTTGGAATTTCGTTTCTCTCGACCTTTAGCTCAGTTATCGTACCAAGTGCCAAAATAACTTTCTAACGTGTCACATCCTCGGTGAAACTGTTTCTCTGTCGTATACTTAATAAAAATGATTTTGTTTCGAATATTTACAAAAAAATGGAAGAATTAAACGTACGATTAAAAACGCCATTTAATTTAACAAACAAGGTGTTTTGAAGAAAAGAAATGTACAACAGAATAGGTTCAAATTTTCAATTTCAAGTAACTAAAAATTGAGAATATTTGTTCTAAAAGAATAATAAATAAACCTTGTGTAATATTGTACTCGATACTTCTGTACGTACAATTAGAAATAAAAAGGAAGGATTAGAAACTTTACTGGTTTATTATGAATACCTTTTCACCTGTATAATCAGTCAGTTGCATTTGATCATAAAATGTTAGCCAATTATTATTTTTCTTTGGATTTCTTAAGGCGTAATTCTATTTAAACATGACGAAGAACTTTGTGATACTTAGAAGATCGTTAGATGTAATTACTGTCTACATGAATGACATTGATCATTCCTTTAAACGAGGACATATTTCTTATTATTACTATAAATAGATGATAAATTGCAATTTCAAAATTTTTCATTGTAATTTCACTCAACAAACTTAACTTAACTTAACAAATTTTTAAATTATAGCTATATTGTAACTCCTTTCTCTTTTTGTGCAACAGAGGACTAACGCTCGTTAATTACTAAATAAATAAAGAAAGAAAGGAAGAAATAATTAATTAATTATCACGCATATCCGCCTGAAAATAGTTTTACAACGAAACTTTTATGCAGAACTATAAATGAACAGTTTTATACTTACAAAACACTTCACGACTATTATACTGCCCAAATGTTTGCAATATTTTTAAGAAACAAATTTTTTCTATACCTACACTGCACAAGATTTACTGAAGCTATACTGTATTCAAGAAACGGCTGCATATTGGATAACCCTCGATGATAGTAATGACGTAATAAATGGAGAATCGATGGTTCCCAAAGACAGTTATGTAAAATAAAGGATAAACGAGATTTTTTTTCTCGTAACGAAAGTTGCGCGAATATAAGTATCGTTATCGTACTTAAATAATTGCAATGCTGCGTATTCTTAAATCGCCACAGTTACCACTTTAACGATCGACTAACTTGCTTTTGTGATACATCAAATAATAGCACAATAGCTAACATATATTTCTGAAACCTGGCTCGTTTCTTTTATTTCCTTCGGAACGAAGGTTTCTTCACATAGAAAACAGTAATTTACTGTAAAACGAACAAATCTAGAATGAAAAAGTAAAAGAAAACGCAATACAGGCAATTAAAGAGAAATGGAAATGCGTTAATTACTATACGTAGGTAATTACATTTTAATTAACTTCTTCCTTTAATAGCAATCAAAGCAAATCAATCGTTTGAACGCGTGAAATAGTGTTTGCACTGCAAAGGTCTACGATATCGCGCTTGCGTAAGCTACAGTATCTTAAATTTCGACAAAGCGGTTGTTCCAATTTCACTAAAATATGCGATAAATGTAGCCTCACTCGACCAGATTTGCAATTCTGAAATCTGCTGTTATATGACTGCTGCAGTCATTCATTCGTGAAACGAGCCGTAGGTAAACGTTTTTAAAAAAGAAAAGCGCAGACTACCGAACCAGGTGACACGAATGAAATGAATTTCTTTAAAACTTACTGTTGTTTCTTCCATAAAAAAAAAAAGAAATATAACGCTTTTATCAGTAGTAATGGTTAATTAGAATCTAATTATTTAGTATTACATATATTTATGGAATATTAAGGAATTTTTAACAGATTTTCATAATTGACGAAAAATATCTCGATGCGATGCTTGCTTTGCAATTTCCATGTATTTTCTTCACTCTTCTAACGAGCTTCCTTTGTATATCATTTTAATACGTAAATACAATTAGTATAAATCCTAGTTCAATATAATTCGATCCAGTTTGGTTCAATGTAAATTCAATTAATGTATTTCTTACGCTCTATCGTTCTAATTACAGTATAATCGACACTTGCAGTTGGGTAATGTATATACAGGGTGTCCCAGTTGTTTCCGATCCAAGTGATCATACTTTGTCAGTATGTTCTATGGATATAAATAAGAGAAAAATGTTATATAAACATAGGTCGTTTGAAGCTTCGTTCAAAAGTTTTAACAAGAATACGAAATACAAATGGAATGGTAACGAACTTGCGGTTAGTACGATACAAGACAGGAATGGCACTGGTAAAAGTTACATTCAACACCTTTGACGACCTCAGATCGTAAACACAGCTTGCATAAACAGCCGATCTATTCCTATTTTGTATCATAACCTCACATTCGTTAACATTTCGTATTATTGTTGTAACTTTTTAACAAAGCTTCAAACGACCTATGTCCATACAACATTTTTTTCTCACCTACACTCGTAGAACGTACTGGCAAAGTTTGATCGGAAACAACTGGGACACCCTGTATATGAATACTCATATTTCCTCAACAAAAACTGTTATAACGAAGACTTGCTGTATTATTGTTTCACGTTTCACATCCATACGAACGTCTTATTTTCACAACTTTTGCAAATTTCTCCTAACCGATGTTGGTTTCCTGTTTCAGGAAACGACTGCCCAAATACAACGGTGTGCCGCGTTCGAGCAAAAACATCATGATCGAAAGCGGAAGAAAACATCCTTATGATCGAACGTGAACGATCGTGAAAGTGTAATTCTGTTCGCTAACAAGCCAGAGAGTAGAAGCGTAGACGAAGAAAAAGGAATTGAAACAGGAAGGAACGATAAATCGATGATTTCGATTGAGAAGTAAAACGCGAACGATGTTTATTGATGGTGT
The DNA here is from genome assembly GCF_001263275.1 of Habropoda laboriosa. NCBI lineage: Eukaryota > Metazoa > Arthropoda > Insecta > Hymenoptera > Apidae > Habropoda > Habropoda laboriosa. The sequence continues at coordinate 527,965 of NW_017100342.1, read as the reverse complement.
TTCAAGAAGAGATCCTGTACACACCTGGAAACAATGTTCGGAGAAGTGACGTGAAACAATACTTTTCAAACGTAACACATCGTAGATTAACTGTGAAGAAATTTCTACGGTGGGGTGACGCTAAACAGAGCACGAATTACTCAATTAACTTAATTGCCGTGAATCTTACCAGTGAAACACTAAGGAATCAAGCACCAGCTGTTATCGCTTTTCTGATCTATTAGACGATAAAATCCTAGATCGTAATAAGATAATATCGTGTTTAATATTGAGAAACATCGACGTGAGGAACACGTTCACGAGCTAATTACCAGTTTCGAAGTGAGCAAATTGTTGAAGGAACGATCGAAATTTCTTCACGAGGTTCTGTCACACAACGATTCAAGATGAAGTTCATAGGATCACTGTTTGGGATCAGCTCGCCCAAGAAGATGGGCAAAGAGTACATGAAGGTGGGAAGAAATGCACTTTTCGGGCTGAAGACGAGCCAGCAGGATGGCCTATGCACGGATAAGGTACCTAGACCTTTGTCGTTTCTCATTTCCAAGAACGGGAAACTCAAACACGGTAAGATAATATCCGATGATTTACGATAACTGCGTGATCCCGTTGCATCGTGATGAAGTAACGTACCATTCACGGGCATTAACACGTAAATTCTGACGCGAAAGTACAGCAATTAGTGTTTCGGTTTCGTGAGATGAAACGCTTAAGTTTCTTAGGACATTTAAATACGAGGGCAACTGTAGTAGCTACATAGTTGCAATGCTTAGTGATTTTCATTTCTTAAACAAATACTGAGAATCTGTAGGAGTGTAGGATAAATCCAGGTGAGATGCACCAACAGTAGAGATTTAATTGTGATAAAATTTTCAATTAAAATATTCTTTTTTACCCAATTTTCTGTAAATATTGTCTTAAAGAAAATACTGGCCACCTTTTTTGAATCAATTTAAAATTTTAAATATAATTTTATTTTGATGCAATAAATAACACTAGTAATGTTTTTAGTATTCGTTTTATTACAGTGGGGCAACTGTCCCAAATTTACCCTACAGTAGAA
>NW_017100342.1:483050-526701 GCF_001263275.1 Habropoda laboriosa | reverse complement strand
ATGTGATTCCTTATGAAAAATATTTCTTTGAGATTGTTATAATTATGATGTGTATAATTATGAATTTAAAACTGACAGTGATAGTTTTTACATGATTTTCATCATAATTTTTATAGACTTCCCTCTTTGTAGTGTTGCCATTTCCGTAGTTTCTTTTAAAATTCTAAACAATTGTTAAAATTGTAAATTGTGCATTCATAATAAATTATTAAATTACAAAAACATTTAACAGGATATTTAAAAAAATAAGCAAATTATTATATTAAATTGTCAGAAATGTTTAATAGTTAACTGCATTCGTTAACTAATAGATAAATAACAAATAAGATAGAAATGAGTTTTAACGAAGAACTACTTGCTTATCATGATTCCAGGAAGATTTTCCAACTTGCAATAAATTATTTCACCTTAAATGGCATATATCGGGAGAAACTCGAGACAGATTAGAGAGATGATGGTAGTGAATTAAAAACATTATGTCATACAATGTCGCAATTAAAAAAAAAGCAGACACTGTGCTATTTGTTATTACGATAGTAATAGCCACGTGATATAACTTTCTGCAAATACCACTCTGAACTCACATATTATAATTATAATGAATATTCGCGTAATTCTTTTTATTTTTTATTTCATTCAAGTAATTTTTTTCTATTCCAATTTATTTTATTAATACCAATAATAATTAACAGTTTATCGTAATTGTAATGTGGATGTTATCTTAAAATTTCCCTTCGATACCATTTACGTAATAATTTAAAAATAATTAAAAAATTATAGCAAACATTGTCGTGGGAATTTTCAAGAAAACTCTTGGTTCGAACCTTATAATGCGTTTCCTTTAAAGGAGTAAATAATATATAACACAGTAGAGAGTTTCCTTGTTTCCACCTCGAAATCAGGAAGAAATTCTTAAGTCCACCAGAGAAACTGGAATTATCATAAGAAGCTCTTGTTTTCTCCATCACGGAGAATGCGTTTATTGCCCTGTTTCAACTTAAGTGTTCATTGAACGAACGAGCTCACCGTGTAACGTCTCCTGAATGAACTTGAAACTGCCATTTTTCTTCGTTTTATCACGGTTACAATCCTTGCAAAAATGTCTCGACAAGAAAATCGCTAAACCACGATAAAACCGTAACCATTTATAAATGATAAAATCACGCGTTTAAGATATTTCCTACAATCGGAAATTCCAAATATAGTTTTTGCAAATCACATAGCAGCAGAAAAATTCCTCACTAGCAAAGTGTTATTAAAGAGAACCAATCGAGTAACTGTGCAAGAGACCAACGTCGTCAACAGGTAGCAAGTTGAAACATTCCTTCAAGTTCACTGAAACCTTTCTACTTTTTCAAACTTTCCATACCGGCTCGATAGGCCGCGGCTGTTGCCGGGAGTTTCCCTTGATTCGACTGAAAAGTTCTAAAGAGAACGGCCTCCCTCTCGAGCGGTAATGGCATGTGCAAGGACCGGCGGTACTGGTATTCATAACTGTAAAATGTGTTGACGATAGCCCAACATAATCAGGATGATACGTAACATGCGACAGTAGGGCAACCTGTTCTGTTCCCTCTGTTACCTGTTCTACTAGCCTACTGCACCCCGACCTCTATCACTGGATACTATTCCTCGGTGAGCTATTGTTCGATTGACATCTGTCCTGCATTTTTCTTCTTGCGAATGCAACGTGACAGACAGCCGTTTCTGCAAATTGTGTTAAATGCGTTTGAGTTGTACTTCGTTTTATTGGATTGCGTTTTCAAGCTGGCATAGCGTCTCTTCGTAGAGGATGCACCTTTCATAGAGGACGTGTTTCTTATTTCGTCATGTGCTCTGATGATGGGGAAATGATTTTTCTTTTCTTTTTTTAATATAATTTAAGGTCACCTCGATATCTTGGTTATTAGAGGGTACAGCTGGCGATTATTCTGGTAGATTGGTGCGTATGAAAGTTTGGATACATTGTGCTTCTTCGAAAAATAATGCATTTAATCGAAATCATTTGCACAATCATTTTGGAATAATTTATTTGTCAAAAAGAATTGTTCAGGTGTTTGAAGGAATGATAGTCTGTTGGCAAAATTTCATATTCTTTACTGTGGACTGTTTTGAATAATTTTTCTTAGAACGTTGTTATTGACGACCCTGTCTGGCCTTCCTCTTGGCTCATTTCCAATGAAAAGTCTTGAACAATCTTGAATTTTTACACACCAACGTTGAAGCAACCTAACATTTACATAACCTTCTTCAAATGCTGAAGTTAGATTTTCAGCAGTTTTTGCAAATTTACGCTTATGTGAAGAAATTACAGGCATATCCCGATTATTTGTCACAACAGATAATGTGCAAACAATTGTATTATGAATGTTCCTACTGTTTCTTCTCGATTATTGTGTATAAAAATTTATGGCCGGACAAAATTTAATATATGGTACCTATCAACCCTCCAATTTCAGTTGTTGAAAAAACGATATCTCATTTACACCAACTTAATATATTTCACAATAAAGGTTTAATTCTACGAATAAGTTCCACTACTTTCTTGAGGTTGTCTTCTGTTTCAAATATTTCTTCAATATTGTTAGTCATTTGGAGCTAATTTCTGGTGTCTTCTCTGCTCTTGTCGCTTCACAGTATGGTGGAATTGTTTATTATTTATTATATAAATAAACACCTCAGATAAAAAATTATTTACTATTAACGTTGATAAAACAGATGAATAACAACTATTAGTATTCAATATATTCCAATATATCGGAATATAAAAAGTTAACACCTGGAATACCAATTTAAATAAAAAATTGATTACTAAATAATGTTTTTATGATATCTTTAATACATATATTATATACACTATATGTTGGAATATATTATACAGTGTATACAATATGCATAAGATATCATAAAAACATTTAGTACAAAATTTTTGATTTAAAGTAAGATTCAAGGTGCTAACTTGATATTGAGCATTTCATGTAACGAAAAGACACCATATTTGCAATAGTGAAGCATGAAGGTTTAATGACTTACAAGAATGTAGGTTTCGATCTTGTACTTGTTGGAATACCTGCTCGTTTTTGTAACGTAATCTTACTTCTTGAACGGCGGAATCCTGGTTTAAGCAATACAATTTTGCAATGTCGTTCGAAATGGGTTTCTAACTACAAGAGTTAATTATACAAAATGACGAGAGAATCTATGTTAATTTTTTACAATTTTTTCCGCTTTTAACAGCATTTAATAATTGTGTCTTACTAAGAACTTATTTTAACACACTCATGAATATTCCCAAAATTATTCCAATAGGGATGATAAGATCTGCATGCGAATATATAATAGTACTCACTCGAGAAAAAAAAAGAAGGTTATTAATGACTGGTTCTAGTGATTTCTATTGGTATTCATTTAAATTTAATCTTAGATACTGTCAACGATCCAAAAAATGCTAAGGAAATAAAAATGCAAACTGTTTTTTTTCTCTATAATATTATTAATAAAGAGATAGATGATTAAGAATACAAGGTGAATATAAAATGAACGTCGAAAAAAGACAGGAAACATATTTATTTCAGAATCTTTCAGCATTTTTCCCATGTAAATTTAGACAGTGTAAATTATACACATTTGTCTGTACATTTCTTCGGAAGATTATTTGCGTTTCTCGTTAGATTAATTGCATGGTATTTACGTCTGGAATTTATAATTATATTTACATGTCAATGATCTTGGCTTATTCTGAGCATGCCCAAGTGTATTGGATATTAACGGGTAACAATGTAAATTTCTTTGAAAGTAGCAAGGTAAATCACCTGGTTCGAATCGTTAGAAGAAAACACATTCCGCTTCAGCTTAGCAACTGTGTTTAAACATATTCTAAATTCCTGTCCAATTTGGATCACTTGTTCCGTCAAGTGTTTCGCGTATTACTTTAAAGAGTGGAAAACGATCAGGTGTACGTTACAGTTGTGAAACTGCAATTTGAAGTGCTACAAACAAGATGCCAAGGGTAATCTGTATCGGTCGAAATTTACAAATCACTGTAGACATTCTTTTACGAATATATTTATATTGCCGTTCGGAAATATTAGGTCACTCGTGTTTGCGTAGAAAGTATTACAAGATTCAAATTACATTTCCTCGACGAAGTTAGCGTTATATGTATATTAGTAAAAATGTACATACATATGTACTCGTCATACTTCGAGATTCTAGAATGAATACTTATTTCTTCAGGATATTAATAATTTTCTAATAACTTTCGTGTGTCGAATAATTTTGTATTACACTTGTAACGACAACGAGACTTTCTTCATATTTGGTAAATAGATTTTAGAAGATTTTCGTAGGTTTCAGAAGGTTTCAATGGATATTAGTAGAATACAGTAGATTTTTATAGAATTCGGCACATTTCGGTAGATTTTAATAGATATTAGTCGAATACAGTAGATTTTCACAGAATTCAGCAGATTTCGGTAGATTTTCGTAGGTTTCAGAAGATTTCAACAGATATTAGTGGAATACAGTAGATTTTCACAGAATACAGCAGATTTCGGTAGATTTTCGAAGGTTTCAGAAGATTTCAACAGATATTAGTAAATTTTCATAGAATTCAGCAAATTTCAGTAGATTTTAGGAAAGTTCAGTAGGTTTCAATAGATTTCAGTAGAATTCAGTAGATTTCATTATGCTTCACATTCAGCAAGTGCCTTAATACTTACGAACGAGAGTGTTCATATGGAACATTATCTATGTATTATATATTTTTAGTAAAAATTTTGCATTACTATTAGGACGGGTCATAATCCTCGTCAGTTAACACGGCCTTGCGTATTGCACAATCAATGTCGTCTGAATTACTCGAGGGACCATCCAAGAATTTCTCAGGAAAACTGATTCGACTAATATTCAATTCCAATTGTTTGCTGCTAATATTTTCTAAGTCCCGATTGCTTCTTGCAATTAGTGATACTTGTAAAAGTTTCTACAACTATCGCTAATTATTCGTTCCTCAGGTTCTAATTGAGTTTTCCTAACTGATAGTTCTAATCTGATTCACGTTTCCTTTCAAAGAGTGTTTAAAAAATTTTATGGCAAAAATTCTGCTGAAACTTAAGGTGGTTTTCGTGGCGTGTGATTTTACAAATAGATCCATACTCTTGCAAGAAAAATTTAGGCTCTTCTAACTCTTTCTGTTTCTGCATTTCAATTCAGGAGAGTATGGCTGGAAAACTGTCGTAGGAAAGTCAACTGGCAAATTCCAGCCATGCGGTAGTCCATTAGGAATACACAAAACACTAAAGTACAATGAATGACCCTCAAAAACAGCAGGATACTGTTTCTAAACAATTACTATACAACTTACTTTACATACACAAGTAATGAAAATACACAACAAACGTAAAATAACTTTATATAGATAAAAATACATTTTGTGTTACTTATTAAGAGATGCAACTAGAATTTAATACGTAAGAACGTTACTAGTTTGTCTAGTAGAAATTTAAATTTGCATGGAAATTTTGTCCATTACTATCCTATATTATCGTAATTCATTATGTATCTTCTCCACGTGCATCACGTCAACTTAAGGCGTCGTTTTTATAATTTGTCATGCCTATCAGTAGCCGCAAGCATGCTTATGTTTCGCAAAATATTACTGAACGTAATCGTCTATTATATTCGTTACAAACTGTTTTCTAATGTTACTTAACTGCTACGGGTACGCTTTAATAACTAATTCCTTCGCAGACTTTCCGCAATTTTGCGCGTATTATTCATCTTATTTAACACGACATTTACTTGTATTCCTGTTAACCATAGCAACACTAACGCCAATAAATTTCAAATTTCTTCAAGATTTTCATTTCACATTAGTCATTTATTTATTTGTAATTTGAAACAATAATATTCGAGTTCGGAAACATAACTTATTTGATAACGTAAATATTTTCATCGTAGTTCAATCTTTAATTAAAACCCCCTAAAAAGAAAAATCCAATATAGAAATCTAATGCATCGAATAATTTTTGCAAGAACATCTTTTTCTCAACTTCAATCCCTCGTGAGATATTCCACCGTTTCCAGTTGAATGGAACACCCTGTATATTTTCCAAATAATAAACTAATTTTAACCAGACTTGGTAATAGTAGTATATAACTGAATATGCCTTAACGATACAAATATTTTACAGGGTGGGCCACGTGAACAGGCCACCTAATTATCTTCTCTAGCTATAGTGGAACGAGAAAACCTTTATACATAATTTATTATTTTACACGCATTTCCAGTATAAAAGCAAGACCATTTAAATATGCAAGAGTTTCCATGACTTGTAAATCAACGGCACTGAAAGCCACTGTACGCTTCTTTCTTATTTAAATTTTCCCAGTTGGTATTTATACTGAATGTAGTATTAATATAATATTATTAGTATTCTTGCGACAAACAATTGTAAATATTGGATGACTGCAAAAGTTCGTGCCCGATTTCAAAATCAAACACAAACGGCGCTCGCAAAGGCACATTTCACTTGAAAAGAAAACGAAACGAAACGAATAATTATTTGAAAATAAAACACAAGCAGCGTATCTGTCGATAGGAATGTAGCATAACGCTAAAACAAACATGCGTGACGTAACCGATAAGGTACCCACCATCATCTAATACAATAAAAACTAAATAAACATTGTCGAGGACTTTTGCACAGACCTAATACAATTTGCATTCACTGGAAACAATATTCAACGAAAGACCGTGATCCAATTTAAAAAACGACAATAAAAGTGTATATCCAAAACGATTTGGTTCGAAAATGTCAAATGTCGACAAACTTAAAGAAATAATGCTCCGGCGCACGTAGACGATGTTCCTCACACGACGTTCTTCGATCGGGTTATCGAGAAACCCGTACCGTGTAATGCAATTCTGACCTAAATCTCTCGACAATAAAATACCGGTTAACATCTGTTACTTTAAAAAGGGAAAGAAAAATTGAATTCACAGGATGAATGGTGACTCGACGAAAGTCTTTTCGTACACTTCAATTAATAATCGGTCCCTTTCGTCAGACTGCAGTCAGGGTTACAAAACCACACCTGCTCAAATATTTTTGCCGCGCGAGAGTTGCAAAACGTTACAGGACCGGTGAGTTTTGTAAAAGTATAAGCCGGAACACGTAAGTAAGAGTACACCGAAGCCAAGAGAAATACGCACCTATGCTCACTCAGACAATTTTGAGATCACTTTCACTCTCCGCCGTTCAGAGAAACTCTGGAAGAGAGGCATGGTCCAGTGTACCGCAGACATTTTTAGTCCTCTCGAACGTCTCCGTCACTTCTTCGATATTACGTATTTCAATGGCCATTAAGTAATCGTCCCCCCGCGACTTTGCAACCCACTTCATAACACCGCCGCGTTTTACCTTCGTCCAGACGAATAATCGGCTAATAAGCTAATTGTTTGAACGTGTTTAAGATTTTAAAACCGTCTGGCGTTGATAGTAGGTCATCCCATGAGTAATGTCGCTTCTTATCTTGGTTCGATGTTCGTACACGTAAAAGAAAAATTTTGTTTCTTTATTTACCTTCTGTAGGTTTAATTTACCATCTGTGGGAAAAACATTCGGGGAATTTGTGTGGTGTGTTTGAAGATGCGGAGCGTGAGAGTACTTTTCAAATAAAGCATGAGCACGAAAAATAGAAGAAATTAAACAATTGAACTGGGAATTGATACCATATTTACCGTGTTCTCCTGGCCATTGGATTGCCGTCTCTTTCGTTCAGTAGAAAACTTTTTAAATGGTAAAAACTTCAGAAATCTTGATCAATAGGATTTTCATTCAGGAGATAAGAATTTTTTTGAAATAGGATTAAAATGTTGTCTGAAAAATGGTAAATGGTCAATATATCTGAGACTGGAATTTTAAAACGACATTTATAGGAAGATCTAATGTTAGGTCATCCCGTAAGTTCGTGCCGAAAGCGAAAAATATTTTTATGAAAATTCTATAGCGATGACATAATGGTCTTAAAAAAAAAAAGGGGAGAAGTTGTGGAACAAGAAGGTACTTACGTTTTTTTTTTTTTTATTAGATTTAAAGGTTTGTAGGAAATATTGTTCTAAGTTATAAAATTCCACACAAGCTTATGGGATGACCTAACACTTGCAGTATAATTATTATTCATTGAAATTTTATGTATCTCTAATTTGGAACGGGTTAACATTAATATTTGTATAGAGCACAGATTCTCAATCGGTGTGCTAACTAAACAAGTTAAAAAAGTAACGGAAAAAAATATTATTCTTTTTATAAATCAGTCAGAAATGTAAACTTTCTTGTCAGATCGGCGAAAAAATATAATATCTCTTTTGGTGTGCCGTAGAATTTTGATAATTAGCTTGTGAGTGCCGTGAGATAAAAAAGCTTAAAAATCGCTGATACAGATATTAAGTAAAGGGTTAAAGAAAGTTAACTTCAAAGCACTTTGCTAAACAATCATTATATGAACTGAAAGCAGTATGTCAGAATATTATTTGACAATTTTAACTTTTGCATTATCTTCAATCGTAAGGAAACAAATATTGTCTCTTTCCAATGCGAACGGCAGAGAAACAACGTAACGGAAGTACTTACGTGAAAAGTTGAGAAGTGTTCTATGTTTGACGGAAGTGAAAATGTTAATGATTAATGGGACCAGGAAAAGGAAACGTCAAGGGTCGAAAACAAACTCAGTTTGAAGGAAAAAAATTTCACTCAACTGACATTGAGAAAGTGATCATAAATATTAGTTTCTCGAAACAAAATTCTTACGTTGAGCTCTCTTACGCGTCCGATGCGCCGTTTCCATGTAAACGTTAAAATGAAGTTTAGTACTTTTCGTGTGCTTGATAATAAAATCCACAGGACAGCGATCCACTGAAATTGGATTAATTGGGCGGTTGACGTACATTTTCTAAGAGTACTGCGTTAAGATTTACGACACAAGAAATGTAGAATAATTCGGAGCAGATAGCGTATGTAACAAATGAAATACGAGCGATTTTATTGTATAAAAGTTCCTCGGACACGTTGCACGTTATTCCTCTCGAAAGCTTCCACACTTTCTAGACTTGTTCGTTTCCTAATCTTGTGCATATTAAATTGTTTATGTTTAAACGAGAATTGGTAAGTAAAGTGTTTGTGAGTCATCGTTCGTAGAAACGTGAAATTTCTCTGTTAATTAATTTGAGTACAAGTGTACAATTTCGTATATATGCTTTCGCTTGGTTAAAACAGAATTAATGATTGTGTAGCGAAGATTTTACCATTTTCCTTGCGATAAAGATGATTTAATGTCCTAATTTGTACAATATACGAATGTGTTCCTAATTGTTCCTGAAATGTTCTACAAGTGTGTAGCAAAGTTCCTTGAATAACGTTGGTTAAAATAATATTGACCAAGTAAATAATATTATTCGAGATTTGTTCAATTACTTTGCTATTGTCTTTTAATTATTGTGCAAATATAAAGAAATCGAACATTACGCTTTTCTAATTTAATACTGTTAAACAAATTGCTTTGAAAGATGCAAATCCGACGTGGTTGCATTTAATTTCATTGGGCATGGTCGGAAATTCTTTATGGTAATTATAAATCAATAAGTATGTGGTTCCTTGTAAAAGGGCTTTTTAACATATCCTTGAATAGCAGAATTTACAAAATCAAAGTTGAAACAGCTTGTGAGAAATTCGTCCTTCTGCAACAAACCGGATAATCTTCTTCTTGATAAGTGTATGCAATTCTCATTACAGGAAGCTAAGGAGACCAAAAGTTGGCATGATATAAATTATTCTTCTACCGGGGGAAAAAAAACGTAATTTATGTGGACTTCTTAGTAAATTTTCTCTCTTGTACTTGGAGAAATAAACTCTCAAGTTTGATCTAAAGATTGTAGAACATCCATTATAGGAACCAAGTGTAGTATAAACGATGGCTATTTTAATTCTTTTATTTTTAAACGTTTCTGAGTCATATACTTTTTACATAATTTTCTGTACAACGTTCCACACTATATATGTAGTAGAAACCTTCGTTTTATTTATATTTTGATGTATTACGAAGTTCCACGAAGAAACGCAATAAATGGCAGGAAATGTTTGAAACAAGACGTTTCGTCAGAATGGTTACAGAAATGATTATATTTAGATTAAACGAAAAATTAACAGGCATTAACCCTCTGTATGTCAGCCGCATGCACAATGGCGCATATTAGAGTTGCTTATTTAACTGTATCTTAAGTTTTACCAACAAACAAACATTAACAATATGTCACGATATTTTTGTTATAACTTTTCAAGAAAGCTTCAAATAACCTATGTTTATACCACATTGTTTTCTTACTTATACCCATAGAACGTACCAACAAAGTTTGATCGAAAAAAAATTGGGACACCCGGTGTGTAACTTGCAGTATAGCTTCATATGATAAAATAAAAATTTCGTAACAAAGTTAATAACCCAATATCACACACATTTTTATTTAAACTAACATAAAGTGCATCCATGCTGATAATACAGTGTGGGCCATTTAATTATCTTCTCTGGCTATGGTGATACGAGAAAATTTTGATGAGAAATTTCAATGATTTCAAAGGGCGAATTTTTATAAATCCCATTTGTTCTGTCTTTTTTTTTTTAATTCACCTATGTTTGTTTACACCTGTTTTACGTGGCCCACCCTGTATAATTACAGTTTCAACGAAAAGTTTTTACATTTGTGGCTTCCGTTAGCAATGCAAAAGTAACTGTATTTCTACTTAGGTTGACAAGAAGCGACATAAGGCTACTTTAAGGACATTCCTCATTGCATTATACTTTTTGTATGGGAAACTGCTGACATCAAAGTCGACAGCGACATATCAAAGTTAGACGACTGTGTGGTTACTGTTCGCATCGTGTATCCATATAAATAGCGTTCTTCCGTTTCGTATTATTTACAAGTACAATTTACTGTGTAGGAACGTTAATATGTTAAACGAACAGAAACTAACGATAATAAAGAACCGATTGACATATAATATAACTGGTATACTTTTGAAATTATACACTGCATGACTATTATTGACGTTTCCGCGATCTAATTGCATGAGAAATTCAAGTACACACTTTAAATTAAAAAAATATATTTCATCATTTCATTCTATTTAGCACAAATCCCATTCAAGAGATCTTTTTACACTATATTTCAAATATGGCAAATAATCGAATTAACCTTTCTTATACAACGTGTAACTTTTGAAAGAAAGAAAAAGTAACACGAGGAAAAATAACGTTTATAGATACTTTTCGCAGAAAATATAAGAGAACGCATTGTTGCAAAATTAGGTAAACTTTTACAAATAATTTTGCAAAAGATTGCTATTTCAATTACTTTACTTAAAACCTTCGATCAGTTTTCTCTTAATAAATGTGTGAAGTTAAATGAAAGTTTTAGAGCTGAATAAAGAAAGCGTATATTATTTTAGAAGACTCGGTTAGTATGAAAAAGTTTATTTTTCAAACTTTTTAAAAAATAATGTTATTTTGGGGTGCTGGATATTGTCGAAAATATATACGCAAAGATATTAAGAATATGTAATATTATTTAGTATAAGATTACATTACATCGCAGCGCGTTGGAAAAACTTGATCTCTGTCAGAACAATTGAAAATCGGGGCGCGGGCCCCAGGAGTGCCTCCACCGTGCTAGACGGCGTTGATCGTATTGCCTACCGATTGCGGGCAGCGTTGCGCCTTTACCGATGGATTTACAACAAATAATTACGCTCGTTCGAAAAAGAAAAGAATTTATAGCAGCTACTGATGTCGTATCTTCAGTTTAAAATCTCATACTATTTTGTTCGAGGCATTTAAAATTCAGCGATATTTAAATTGAAAACACTTAGGGGATTACCACAATCCGGCGAGAAAATAATGACGTTCAACTATAATACCACGAACGTCTTCCCTATTAACGTGTTTTTTACTTGTTTATGTCACAGATTGTCATTAATGATAGCTCGTACAAGCAAAAGAAATGTGAATAACCTTTACAGTTTACGGGCAGTTGTGTTATGTTGCCTCGTCATTGTAAACAGCATAAACGACTTTTCTTTGCATAAATTCCAGTATTGAATTTTAGTTACCAATCGTTTTCACTCGAGTAAAATGTGCAACAGATGGAATGATTTCTAGAGACTTCAATGGAAGGACTTAATTTAACGCGAGAAAGACGATTCACTTTGTACATTTAAAAAGAACTTGAAATATTTGAATATACGTATAAAATACTTTGTCCAGTGATAAAATAGTTTCAGTTGTATTAAGAAACATAATTACTTGTAATTACCGTTTATGAAGGATTTTTTTTTCACTTTTCTGGATGCAACCAAATTTCACATATTTATCGTAAGAAAATTCTGTTAAATACGTATTTAATTTTCTGCATACAGAACAGATTTGAAGTATTTTCTCGACAGATGTCTCGAATAAAGAAGCACCAGATTTTAAACTAAATATACTTTGCCTTTACTTTTGCAAATAAATATAAAGTTAAGTAGTTAACAGTAGAGAAGAAAATCTAATATTATATAATCTATAACAAGATCAAGTTGAACAGATTTGCAGTGAAATTAGTAAAATTGTATATTTTCTTTTCTTACTTTATAATTCATACATCTTTCATACATGAAAAATTTGTGTAAACGAAATTTATTACTTCTAAAATAATAATTTTCAAACTTTGATATGCTATTTTATTAAGATATCGATACAATATAGAAGAAATGATCTAAAATAGAAAACTTTAAATAAACCACACTATCAGGTTAAGTTAAACAAAAACATTTGCTCCAGATTCGTCGGCTTAGGAAGAAAACTGAAAACGGGATCGAGCATGTTTTACCAATTATTATATTGTGTGTCAACAGTACAACCTTCCACATATTTTTCTAATACTAACCTGGAAACTCATTACGGCAACATTCAACGCAAAGCAAGCTCGAGTCCTTCGAGTTTGTACAATCGTGAATGCATACGACAGTTAGATTTTTTCGTTTTTTTTTTTTTTCAAAACCTTGTGAAACCTAGAAAAGTAGTTCTAGTTCTACCGGATAAAGATGATTGGAGTGAAGTATTGGAAAACGACAGATAGAACGTTCATTGCTCAACTTCATTCACGAGCAGCCAAACGATCTAACTTTTCACGACGCCGATCCGTTATTCTTTTACACTTTGTGTGAATACATACTATACCTATTCATATTAAAATATTTCTTCGGCGCTTATTTGGTCAAGATAACGCCTACATATTTTTTAAAATATTTAGAACAGTATTTGAGAGATCCAAAATTCTTTCTATGAACTCTGTAGGTAAAAAGTGTTAAAGGCGTCGGCAGACTCTATGAGCTATTTCTTCAGGAACCTAATTCATTTAATCTTGAATATAAACCAATAAATAAGTTTTCAAGATATTCCGAATATTTTTGAAAATTGACGATACTCCAACAAACTCTAAATATTCGTCTACGTTACATAAATAAATTATCCGGATAAGGGTTGACAAAATTAAAGACTTGATTATTACAATTGATATCGGTGATGGAAAAAAATTCCACCGAATAGGACAGAACTTGGCGTTTTTCTGCAAAAAGCATGCAATTTTATATACATGACTACAGCGACGTGAACAAACAGTTCTTTTTCTATCGAGAACACTGACGCATTTGTTTACTGCATCGATAAGTAGCGAAAGGTAAATTACCTGACCGATCGAATTTATAGCGATTAATTAAAGTGATAAAAGACTCCATAAAAATATTGCAGTGAAACGTTAATGTATGCGATATATTTATAACCGCGCATGCAATTAATGCAAGCTTTATAAAAAAGTTTAATCACTGAATTAAGATTATTCGAACATATTTATAACTATTCGAATATACTAATGTGAATTTTCCTATCAGCCTTATATGTACCTATTATATTATTTGTATGTTTTTTGTATCGTGAGATATTTACATTTAATTAATATCACAATTATTACACAGTCTTTGCATCTCTATTCTATTTATTTTATAATTTTGTTTTTCTTATTTTTCATCGCCTGTGTTGTTCATTTTAATTGATTTCAGTATGCAAATATGCAACAATATTAAACTATATACTTGCCTCTAATACCAACCATCTACATATAGTTTAACCCCTGAACATATGATTTCTTTTCTGACTATGCATACAAGCGTCAGCCATTTAATGTTTCAGTACTGTATCAAGTAACAAAAGCTAATCTGTTACAGGTTAATTACATTTAGGAATCGTTAATTTTACAAATTAAAACGAAAGTTAGGATTACAATTGATTTTTCTTACTAATACACCTATTTTTCTCACATCTTGACCAGAATCTCTGCCTGAAACGTTGTTGTAGGTTAAAGGGTTATAAAATTTAGCATTTAGTAAAACTGCCGTGAATTTTACGTAATATTCGTTAAAATAAATCGTCAATTTTGAAACAATTATTTCGTTTGTCGTGAAGCATAGACGTGCATTCAATTGAATGGACATGAAGACATCATTGAGAATGCGTATAAATCGTAAATATCATTACTCGGAGAACGTTGTCCTTACATCACGTAAGAAATGGTTGCAAACGTAGTTTCCGTTCAGCGATCCTTGACGAGTAAGCAATTTTTGCAAACCATCGCGATTATATACGACTTAAGTGTCATTTTCGAATTCCGCTACCTTTAGCTTCTTTCTACCATTCCCAAGGAAATTATACACGATCGGCTAAACTCTGGCAAATGCATGTTATATGTACATAATTTTCTTGCTATTAAATGGAGAAGAGAAGGAAATTTGTTCCCAAACTTACAAATTTCATAAAGTAATAATAAATTAGTAATTCCTTTTTACGTATATGCAATTCTCAATCGTAATTTGCAATTCTCTTTCGTAATTCTTCGTTAAAGCTAAACGAATGTATTTTATAGCAAATATTTTTTTTTTTTAAACATTTACTATTCAGTGGAGTTTTTTTGAAAATTTTACTATTCGAGGCGGATGATGATTTTAATTCATGTGCATACTAAATAGTCATAAATTAGTAAGTAGTCATCAATATGAAACTATTACATTGCGTGCATTGTAATGCAAAACGCTGCGAATGATAAAACAAATAGTGCAACACTACGTACGCATTTTTCATAAATAAATAGAGTTTCTTTTTTCCTGGTACTAACAGTGTGAACATGATAATAGTTGATAATTGTTAAAGAGTTTTTCCATTATATCACTTCAATGATAATGGCAATTTGTTTAATGCGAAACAGTTGGAAAATTGCGTATTGTGTTGTCAGATAGAATTGCTTCCCTTGTACAGATAAACGTAAAGTTAAACAATAGTGTTAAAAGCCATGGGAAATTATGCGCTAGGTAAACAGCAAATGTAACTAAAAGCTAATTTACATCGTAGCATATGAAAAATCTCTAAGCAACGTCCGCAGATGAGATTTAAGAATACCAGAAGTATCATCGAAACGTAACGAAGTTTGTTGGAGTATTCCTACGAATATCTTATATGCCTATTATACACCTAAATGCCACAATTTTAATAGAAATGTGTTCAAAGTCTAGTTCAACGTCACAATATTACATATTATTATAGTTGCAAATGCAGCCGAAATATTATAAAATAAGTTCGAACTGTGTATATGTAGGATTTGCAAAAGGTATTAATTTGAGTCTGTAACTTGATCATAATCTTTAAAAATCTTATCAATAAAAATTTTCATAAAATTTTGCTATATTCATGTAACATGTAGAATTTATTAAGTAAAAAATGAATTTTCTTTAGAAATTACTTGCCACAATATTTACTTAAATGTTAATCTGTATTTTTTAATTTTTTGCAATTAATAGAAAAGATAAGGGAACCGAGGTGCACGTGAAATAACTTTCAAGTATTTAATTAAATTAAAATGTAAATTGTAAAAATTAATTTAAAGTATTTAATGTAAAATGATAAATATTATTTTATCCTGATAACGTATTCACATTTTACGTTTAGTATCTGACAGGTAAATAAAAATATACATTTCACATTCACTAGAATAGAAAAAAATGAGTGCACGTTACTTAACCGATACCTACACATAAGATACACGTATTATAATTGTACTACGTGTCGGATCATCTAGTTATGCAGATTCAAAGATCAATCCAATTATGAAAAATGTTACTTTAATCTTACTAGACTGCCAATTAAGAGAAAAAACTTAATTTTCCATAAGTACTCAAAGTGCCCCAGCAATAGTAGTGCAACTAAAAAGAGGGTGATTTATTGCGAAAATATAAGTCGAAATTGGGTTTTGCAAGAAATTTTTATTCGAGTTTGTAATTTGGTCATAACCTTTAAAAATTTGATTAATATTCAAATATCAGATATTCAGCGACCAATAAGACTTTTTTCAGATCAAAAAATTTATTTCTCAAATATTACTCAAGCTAGGAACACTCGATTGAGCAAAATAGACGAGTTAGCGAAGGAAGAAATACGGCTCAGAGCAAAGGCATCGCGACAAATTTTCATGTCGAAGTTCTCATCTTTTCGAGGACACGTGAAGAAAGCGAACACTAACGAAAATGGTCAGTGGCAGCTTCCGAGAAAGGAGAGATTGTAGAATTACGTAATGGTTGTTAGATTTCATTGGTCACGCTTGAAGAAGAAAAAAAAAAGAAAACTCGCCGTATATAGGGGGCGCATGGCTTGACAAAAGGTGCAAAGAACGCCAGCGAGAAGCCCGGTTAATTTAAATTTTAATATCTCTAACAACTGCGATCGTTGATAACGTTCGTGCTTAATGAAAAGCACGTACTGCGCCTTTTCGAGTACCAAGTTACTTTGAATTTTTCTGTCGGTTGCTCGGAGATTATTTTCGCTTTATTTACACCAAAATCGAACTAAATCGTCAAATACTTTTACGTAATTTGTAAGAGAATTTTTTAAAACAGTTACGCAATTCGACAATTTTTACATAATCTTGAACTTTCGTATCGTTAGCGAAGGTGACGATATACACTGAGTCAGAGCTAGTCGAACTTGCATCACATTCTGGAAGTTCCGATCGTAGGAACGCTGGGAACTCCCGTATTGTAGAAAACAATATCGACACCTTTTCTTTTTCTCGAAAACGTCAACGAAATTTAGCCCTCCAAAAAAATTTAATCCTCCGTTACACGCGTACTTTGATGTTAGAACGTAACACGCTTGCGAATTCTCTGTTTAACGTTTCCGTCAATTTTTCAATAACAAATTTATATTTTCATTTACTATTTTTATAAGCATGTATGGTGAAACAGAATTTATTTTTAAGAACAATTTCAAAAACGCTACTATTTCTTTCAGTGTTTACAGTTTTGTTGATTTATTGATTCTGACACCTGTTGATTCTGACACCTGTTGATTCAATTGTCCATATGCTGGACTGTGTGCAAACTTTGATGCCTGATCGATTTTACGACATCGTTATATTTGTTCCATCGACTATACCTGACGTACTACTCCTCACAGTCTACTTACTAGAAGGCACCGTTGGCTTCCTCACTCCGTGACTATTTAGATCTTCTCAGGGCAATCTCTTCAATCTTTAAGGCAATGTAAATTTGGGCTGCTTGCTATTCTTAAAATACTATTTTAAAAACTCACCGCAACAAATAAACCATTTCATTCTCATAGTACATACACACGATTTAAAATAAAATAAACTATTTATTATTTACTATTTGAAATAATATTTTAACTAGCTTTGTCTAATAGATATCGCAAACTTTCTTCTAATGTGATAAAAATTCAGCAATGATGCGAAATTTTGGTAATTTTTTGGCTATCGAGGGCTTTTTTATTAAGTCTAATAAAAACTAATTTCTTCCGGCAAGAAACATAGCAAAAGTAAAACAACACGCGAACGTCAGGAACTCGAAAACAATCTTTCGCTAAGTGGAAAGACTGAACGTTTGTTATTTCCTAGGTCGGAATAGTCCTTGTCACAATTCATTAATAACATTTCCTTCATGTTATTGGTGTAATCTCGGAATAGTATTAGTATACATATTACTTCTGAATATTCGAAATCCAAGGTTATTGTATGGCGGTATGTTGAAAAGAAAGACGATTTGAAAGGATCGAAGAAAAAGGTAACATATACCTGGTCACGACATGTTTTTGAAGAATTCTGTTGTTCGACCTTGAAGTGAGAGTGAAATTGATAGAAGGCTAATCGAAAGGATTACATTATGGATTACATAAATTTAACAGCATTAAAGACATATTCTATTTTTAAAACGTGTTAATGAAGATATAAATACTTTCTTAGGAATACATACACGTACATATAGCTGATATACAGTTATTCCCAAAAATATTCAGACACTATATGAACTTGCCTTCCTAAATAGCGATGTATTTCGGCTAACTGTAAAAAGATTGGGTTGGTGCTTTTTCATTGTGAAACGTCATTCATTGAACTTTTGGATTACGTATTGTTAGCTCAATGCATTTTCGTGTATGACTTTGTAATACAAATGAATCGAAATTATGACTAATTACCATACTACACAAATATTCAGGTACTTAGTAAAAATTTATATTTTCAATATTCGTAGTACAATGTTCATATTACTTACATATTTTAAATATTATAAATATTTTTGCCGGTGCTGTGTTTAATGGTTGTTTTGTTAGTGTCTGAATATTTTTAGGAATAACTGCATATAAAAGTTAGCACCTCTTAGCATTAGTTTAGCTGCAATTTTTTCATGAACCGTGCTTCTTTCTAAATATGCAATATGATTAAGAAATTAAAGAAGGCTATTGCGGATACAGAAATTAAAGAAGGATTCGTACTAGAAAATAACTTCTGCATCGTGGTATTTCTCATTTGAATAGTTGAATATATATCATTAGCACTTATGTCAGTTTTATGCTTTCTTCCCACGTGCCTTAAATTCAGGGTACGAATAATCTCAGTAAAGGAAGTAACTTTCAAGTAATTTCAGCTTTTAAACAGAATTTTTTCGAGCTTTAAATACAATACTATACTGACTGTATTGCATTTAAATTTTTCGATACTAAATGTAATAATATTTCGAAAATTTTTGTTAATTCTTGTTTATTAGTAGTACCAAGATGCTCAATGTAAACGATCGAATGTCCGCATGACCCACTGCATATGAGAAACTTGCCCTACGCTGGAGAATGCCAATTACTCAATTGACAGTGATCAAACATTCTATCGTTCGATTTTCTATTTTATACTGGTACAAGATAACTACTTTATGACAACGAAAACTATACAATTTCTAACGATGTTCATTTCACACCCAATTACAATTTGTAATTTATAACTTATTGTTAGAGTAAAGAACCATTTCACATATTTTAGAACTGATTTAATAACTTTTTAACAAAGCTTCAAACGACTTATGTTTATATAAATTTTTTTTTCACTTATACTCATACTGACAAAATTTGATCGGAAAAAAGTGGGACACCCTGTATACCTGGTCGGTGTTGCGATATGCAGAAGTGTGGCAATGGTGTGGAATTTCCATCAGGTTCTGATCCTTCTGTTCTGCGCGCCGTTAGAAACCGATGTCGAATTTACCCTTAAGAAACTCCGATCTTCTGTTGCGTCTTCCGTTTTCGGGGACGAACAATGAAATTCTAGGGCTTTTACGTACCGAACTAATTTCTCCCGACGAGAAAGCACGAAATGTCAAACAGTACGTTAACGTGGTGAACCGAAGGATAGCCATTCCTCGTGACCGTGTCATAAACCGTGACAAATGAAAAGAACGAGTTATTGTTCAGTAGGTCGGAACACAGTCACCTGTCGAATAGTATCAAAACTAGTATTATGAGTGGTAGCTTTAAATTACAAATGAGCACACCAGGTCAATGAAATCACATTGACGAACACTGATCACTGACTTTCATCGTACTATCCTACTTTCCTAACGTTGTACCTTGCACCTAGTAACATATGATAACTCTTCGGGTCTTTTTTGACCCATCGCCTTCTTATCTATTTAATTACTTTTGCTGTTATCAAATTTATGTTCCCTTAATATTACATCGAAAGTTCATTACCTAAGTTCATACGGCGTGCTGGTAACAAAAATTGTTACACCTAAGGCCTTCGGGTCGAAAAAGAGCCAAAAACCTCAAGTGTACAGTCGAACGAAGGAACGCGCTAGGGTTAAATATGGATTACAACTTGTATGTTAGCTATTTGGATCATTTTTGTATTCAAAACTGTACTCCTGTAGAAAGTACTTTTTTAAGTTAAAAATAAGAATGTAATTGTCATTGTAATCTATGAGTAATGGAATACGATTTTCATGCAACACTCTGCAAACGATTTTGAAACAAAATAAATACTAATTTAAAATAGGAAAAGATAAAAGATAGATTGAATTAATTATATCTAACAATAAGTGAAATAGTAACACTTCATATGTCGAATATCTTTGCTATTTTTAGAGATACAAGAAAGTGTTACTTATGCAAATTGTACAATAACCAGAGAATTATAATATGTCAGTAAGAAATTTTTTCTTTTTACTGGAGATTTACCAAAGATTTTAAGGTCATCTTAGTATCATCATTTTACCCCTTTTTTCGGTTTTCGAACGATCTTGTACGTACTATCGCCAAAATCGTTCTTACATCAGCTATACCGTTAAACATAGAAAAATATGGCTATTATTCAACCTACATCAAAATTGTTATTAATATACTATTACGCTCCCTACCTCCTCTAGGGAATGTTGTGTACATTTCATAAGATCTTTTCGGCTCCCAAAATGTCGAGATCAAAGTTATTGCCACATCCTGTATTCGTACACATCCAAATAAGATTGACTTCGATTTAAAAAAAATAGTGAATGCTGTAAGGTGGATGTGGGTGAAGGTCAGCGGTATCGAACGCGATTGTTCATAATTTATTTCAGAGCAGATGTAGAGAAAGTGAGACAAAATGTTCAGGTATGAAGAGTATTTCTGGAAAGATTTGAATATATTTTGAAGATTTGAAAATTTTGCACATATTTTCGAAAACGATAAATAAGGAAACGGAGTGGAAACACTATTCAGTATTATTCACATGCACACGACACCCACATTATCAAATTTGCTGGTCGGCTCGACAGAGCCAGTTGTAAATGTAATATAGATAATTCAAAAAAAAAAAAATCTTCGAAAACAAGATTTTTTTGATGTTATTTAAGTGTAAGATAGCTCTATAGAGAATTTGTTTCTTCTTTCAACATGTTTCAACTATTTCAAATGTTGCTTGTCAGGCGTAATGGTAGAAAGTATAAATGTAGCCAGCAATGAGATGATATTAGCAACAAATCTGACATGCAATGTATCATATAATTAGGAAAGTTTGGACATATCGTTGTCATTCTTAAAAGATACAGGCGAAATATATCAATCTTCATTTAATCTCTACAAAGTTTCTCTTTGAAAACATTCTCTGCAACGTGTTATTAAATAATTGTTTAACTCTCACTTAAACACTGCGACATGGTATTTTCAATATATACTCAATGATATCACGATTATCCGAAAGCTAATAACAGGCAATTTTCATTGGTTGGTTATGATGAGTAACAAAATATTATCTTATTGACATTTCTTTGAGATTGCTCCACTTTCACAAGTTATACTTTTCTAAAAATAGAAAAGTTTTGGGTGATAATTTAGTAGTTATAATTTAAAGGCTTAACTGTTAACTTAATTTGAGAGAGTGAAATTATTCTATGATCTTCAAATTATAAACTGCAGTCAAAAAGAAAGCTGAATATTATGAACTCAGAATGGAATACAAGATAAGCTAATGATCTCGAGCTTTTGAAACGGTAGTATAGAAAATAATACAAATAGACACAAAAAATGAGTTATTGTATTAAACTTTTTTCAAATTGCAAAATATTAATAAATTTTGTATATATTATTATAATTAGACGAAATTTAATGCTTGTTGCATTCATCAATTGCGTTCTTTTATGTTTTACAGGTAGAATTTCAGCAATTTTTATAGGAATAGTAACGCTTGTCATCGGCATTATTCTGAGCAGTATACCCTGGGTGGACTATATCATACTGAAGGTATGCACAATTTTTTCCATTAAATATAATACTATAATTGAAATTAATAAATAAAAAGAAAAAATAAAACAATTATTATTCATACAGATTTTAATCAGTTACAAAGCACGAAATAGTAGTTTATTCTTTCCGCCATTTAATAACACAAATTATCAGTACAATATACAAAGTGGGGCAAAAACTTTGTTCATCAGGTGTATCTCCGTTATTTCTAACAATATGAAAAAATGTTGTATACAAAATTTTCCCGATATGGAGAGAGACAGAATGTCGTGTGAATACTTTTTACATGGACGGAAGCCTACAAGAGGTTTCAAGGTCATCTCTACTTTTTTCAAATAGAACGTTCTATTTCTTTTTTTTCTATCGCTGTGTGATAACCATTGTTGCGCTGATTTCGACATATTATCGTTAAAGGTCACTGAAGGTCACCGAAGATCGTAAAACAATTGTTGCTACTTTCGAAACCGCGGAACACGTTTTATCATCGCTGGATTTACCCTAACAAATGCTGTAATTCATTGGCTCTTACTTTTATGTAAACAGATAGTCTTGCCGCAATGTTCAAGTTCTCATAATACATTACGTACAGCTACGTACGTAAACATTGTGGCAATTTGCGACATTGGGCGGAGTATCGGTAGTCAGCATCAATTGATTGCTGAGTCATACATCACCGTGATAATCAAAACGAAGCTTTCCTTTGGAGAACAAACGGATATGATCCCCATTTACGGGGATACTCGTGCAAAGTGTACTCACGTGCACTCAAAAATGTTGCCTATCGAGAAATATCGAGTGCACCGGAAAATATGAGACAACGGATTACCGCAGCAGGTGTTCAGAGGCGATAAATCGCGCCCGTGATTCAGCGATACAAAGATAGAAACTTCGGATAGACACAAATGTGGGAAAATTAATTTTACGACTTGAATGATCTACAATGCTAAAATCGTCACACAGTGATAAAAAAAAAAAAAATGTAACATCCCATTTAAGAAAACGGAGATGACATTGAAATCTCCCTTATGTCTCCATCCGCGTAAAAAGAATTTACGTCACATTATACCACCCTTCATATCATGCAAGTTTTGTATTGATTCTTTATTGACAGAAGAAATTAGTAAGTACGGAAGAAATAAATTTTAGTATAATTTGAAAATTTCAACTGAAAATTAACATTACACGCACTGGCAACTATATACACTACCGGCCAAAAGTTTAGAATCACTGTGCATTGCAAGTTATACAGAAATTCGCAGAAAAAAGTCAGCAGCTTTAAGAATTTTTTAACGAATTTTGTATCGTTCGATACGAGATAAATTGCTGTTTATCTCCACAATATCAATATCAAGCCTATGAAAAATTAGTAGCAGATTCAGTACTGATGAAAATTGCGAGGTGATTCCAAACTTTTGGCCGGTAGTGTATTTATTTATCTGAACATGTTTCAAGTTCATAATTGTTTTTTTATTAAAATATAAAATACAAATTAAGTTTCAGTATTGTTTTTCAATAATATTAGCAATTATTGATTAATTAGTAGCTATTTAGTATTGAGTAACTATAATTTATTTCTACTTGTTTGCTTTGCTTTTTTAAATTTCAAGATATCGCTTTCTTACATGAAATGTTTAAAGTTAACTACACTTCTAGCCTGATTAATTTCTTTCAAATGCAATAGCACGTGCAAAAGCTATTATCCGTTTCGCTTTATTTTTGCAATGTAACGAATGAAGGTATCATTAATGCCGCTGTTAAACAACGATTAAGCATCTAAACGACGACCGTACTTTTTCCTGAAACACATCCCTAATCGTGCGGGACAAATGTGCATAGATCATGATTTGCCAGTGACGAACAAAAAGTGGAAGTTAGGTGATAGCAAACGCGATCGACCTTGCACTTTCTCGAAGAACGAGTTACACAATTCACACGTTTCACTCACAATATCGACCTTCGATTATAGAGATGAAATTTTCAAACCTGTTCCTGCATCTCGAGTCACCGATTTCCTAATTTCGCTTCAATTTTATTTGCTCGCTGTAAAACATAGACCGTGTGAATTGAACGGAAGCACGTTTTCGTATTTTAAATACCAAATATCGATGTTTCTGTGATTTTTATTTCGCAATGATTCGACGATCGAAGAAAATTCAATTTAATCTCGAAATTACAAACACAAGGTTGAAGTTATTGAAATGAAAGCGGAACGTGATTTCTCCCTCGCGATTAATTACTCGAATTTAACGAACATATATGCGACAAATGTATACAGTGTTGATATTTTCTCTGCAGCAACTGCGATTATGGAATGGTTCCCTTTCTTTTCAATATTGGCAAAAGCCCGGAGTAGTTCGATTGACCAAAGTATACATATTCAATGTGACAAATACCGAGAACTTCTTGCAATATAATGAAAAACCAAAACTGCAAGAAGTTGGTCCGTTCGTGTACAGGTATGTATTATCGATAAAAATAATATAGATATCTGTATTTTAGTAATATTTTGCTGTTAAAAGTAATTATAAACGAAGGGCCGGAATAGAGCTAAAAATTAAAAAAATGATCGCACCACTTTTCAAAAGAGTACGATAATTTTTAAATATCGTTCAAAATATTCAGAATTTGCTGATTATTTATAATTTCGAATGAAAAATATAGGAAGTTATGAGGTTCGAACGTTAAAATTTCCTGTTTCTTCTTCACATTAGAGATTCAATTTGAATTTAGAAATTTCGAAATATATTCAAATATTGACTATATAACTCAGATTACAAAAATCAAAGTCAATGTTTGAAGTCAATACTTTCTTATGTAAAAACAGATTTCAGAAGTTTGTCTGTTGCAATACTTTTGAGTTGTGTAAACATTAATCTCAAGGATACGTGTAATATTTCTTGTTGCAAAACCTTTTAGATAATTTATTTGTCATTTTTAAGGACATTTATATTTCATAATGAAACTGAGAAACAGCTAAATCACAATACAATTTACATGCTAATTTTTGTTAATTTTGATCGTTTACAACTTCGAAAAAATTGGGGAATTGTATATAATAAATAAGAGAGAATCCTTTCACTTTACAGGGAAGATATGGAAAAAGTTAATATTGTTTTCCATAATAACGGTACTGTAAGTTATCAACATAAAAAAATATTAAACTTCGTACCGGAGTTATCAAAGGACCAGGACCTCAAAGTAATAGTACCAAACATACCATTGCTAGTGAGTACATTTTTTTACGATATAATAACTTTCGATAATGCTAATTGCATAAATTCTATATACAGGGTGGGCCAACAAGAATTACCACCCTGAGTATCTCTGGAATTATGAAAGTAAGAAAGAAATTTTTCCAATAAAAATCGTCTCTTATGAAAAGGGCCATCGTATGGTTGTAACGATTATTTTGTAGACAGTGTCGTTGTAGAACTGTGAAGGTCATCCCTGTTTACTCAACGACATATCTTAGTTCTTTGTTTATTCGTTAATGGCAGCCTCTAAAAACAACACAAAAATCTATAACACAAGGTCAGTCAAGGTCAAATGTGTCTGAATAAATTCTGATATCGTTAAAAAAGCAATTCGGTGTCCATTAGTAATGTAACCTATTTTTGTATTAAGGACTGTCATTGGCAAACAATTAAAACAAGCATGACATGTCGTTAAAAGAACACGGATGACCTTCATACTTCTTCAATGACTGCATCCATAAGAAAATCTTTTACTTTCATGATTCCGGAGATACTCATGGTGGTAATTCTAATCGATCCACCGTGTATAGTGTCACTTTGTATCTAATTCGTAATTATCTTAGCTTTTATTAATATTCATTTTCGTTTAGATTACATCGTAAAATTTTTAATTATAACAGTACGTAATGTAACATTAATTCGTCGCGTTTTGTAACAAAAATCATTTATACAGAACAATCACTTTGACTATTTCCGTAACAAGACTACCTAATATTTTTCAGACTGTATCGACTCAAAGTAAAAGCCTACCTCGATTACTTACTGTAGGATTATCCGTGTTTTTGGGCGGAATGAGTATGAAACCGTTTGTACCTGTAACTGCTCAAGAACTCGTTTTCGGATACGACGACCCTTTAATTAGCATTGCGCACAAATTTTTCCCGAAAACAAGACGTCCCATGAGTCAAATGGGACTTCTACTTGGGGTAAGTGATAATCGATATGAAAATTACTTTATAACGTTTTTTAGGTGAATTTACAGAAATGTTTAATAATACACACGGTTTGAATAAAACTATTGTATATTTATTGCTGAAAAAATTGAACGTTAACTCCATCATTTATTCTGTACAATTAACTTCCTATGGGTCTAATTCCTGAGCTCGCTAAATCACAACTTCTCGACAATTCTTTTTCATAATTAATTTCATTCTTCTTACAGAACGCTTCTCAATTTCACATGTACATACTGTACTAAAACTTTTGGTCTAAAAGAGGTATAGCCGAATATAGGGTTCAAAAGTGTCCTGAACCCCTTGCCGTATGACAACGAGTCAGACTCGTACCACAGATTTTGGACAAGATCTGATAAAAACAGTTATATCAATAAGAAACATTAATTTTAATTCTAATTTTCGATTTAACTTATAAAACTGAAGATTACCAAATTTAATTAATCTATAGTGCGTTAGCTCTTCTTACTTAATATAGCACTAAAACAGTAATTAGTTGACGCTTAGATGCATAGACAGGAAAAGAAATCATATGTCAAGGGGTTAAACCAAATTGGTCTTGCGGTGGACCATTCAATAGCTTATTGAAAGAAAACATTTGATACTAAGTTTCAACCCTCTATTTTAACCGGGGAGGGATTAGTTACAGGGAAAATGTAGATTATCAGTTTTTGTTCTATTTGCCCTATTCAGTGGTACGCAAAAATTTTAAAGAAATCTTTCGCATATTGTAGATACTTAGTTTTAAAAAATAAAAACCACAAAATAATGTGGATTTCTTTTTGAATATTGACATAGCTTTATTTTTTAAATAGAAAAAAATTCCTTAACAGACACGATACTTCTGTATCTGCATTGTGCCAGATTTCTTTTCGAATTCTTTGTATTCCGCTAAACAACACCTGGTACGCACTTTAACGAATTCTCTTCGCTTCACAAACACTATCTCAAATACACCCCTTGCTCAAAGAGTTTGATAACTTCCAAAATTGCTATGTAACGTCATTGTGCAAAACGTTAAATCATAAAAATTAGAAATTTATAAAGCATAATTTTATCCTCATAGCATATCGAGTGTTAAGAAAATAACGATTATTAATAAATATCACATGGATAGAGTTACGGTCGATTATTTTTGACTTTTATAATAATTATTGCAACGAATTTAATTGCAGAGAAACGGTACACTAGATGAGGTGTCTACTATTTACACGGGGCATACAGATATGAAGGACTTTGGATTACTAAATCGTTTAAATGGACTAAATCATCTGCCATATTGGTCTGACGCGCCTTGTAACTCTATTCGAGCGTCAGAGGGTAAATATGATTGATAAATCTCACACTTGTCACTTATTTTAACAAACAAGAAAATTTACACGAGTGACTAAGTATCAAATTATTTATCGCTGAGCTTTGTTTGTAAAGAATTAATTTCTGTACATAATTTATATAAGCGTGAAATTATCATATTCATAGTAACCTGTTTCTTAAAACCTGTTCTTTCCTTTAGAAAAAAAGATTATTGAAACATTAATATTAATTGATTATAGTGTAATTAAATATTATTGATTATAGGATCGTTTTTTCCACCTCGTGACAAAACTGGCGCCGATGTCATTCACGTTTGGGATAAAGACCTTTGTCGCACTTTGCCTTTAAAATATCGTGGTCCAACTGAAAAATCGGGAATTAAGGCAGATTTATACATTCCTCCTGATGGGGTGTTTGATCGTCCTAATGGCACTACTTCGGAAAATATATGCTTTTGTTCGAATGATATGTCAACGTGTCCTATGGATGGATTACAAAATATTAGTCCTTGCCAGTATAGTAAGTATTAACTCAACTAATTTTCTACAATTATTTTTTGAAAATTAATAAGCTGCAAACAATACATGAACTGCTATTGATAACAGTTTTGCAACTCTCATTCTTTTAAATTTTCAAAACTGTTTTCGCGTTAGTATTATACATACTATTATATGAATATTAAGTATTGTGACTAAAAGTTGTTCCAAAAACTGTAAATCATTTTTTAGAATGAATTTCCGACGGTTTTAATTATTTCATAACTTTTAAAGAGGTACCTTATGAATCATGAGATATTTTTCCCTTTCTGTCCTAATATGGACAATGAATTAGCATTCGTTTTGTTGAAGTCTTTAAATATTTATGATCGTAAAAGTATGTTTCAATTTTTTTTTATATTCATTGTAAGTCATCTTATAATCAACATGTCAAGAAAGTAATATTTTAGAGCTTGTATATGTATTATGCAATATAGTTTACAGATTGTGGAATATGTAATTACATAGTACATATTTTTACATTTTTTGGTCAAAAGTCATGTTTGTTTTTAGAAGAGCATCAAAATTTTTTTATTTTTTATTTATAATGTTAAATATGTTTTATGAGAATGCAATAAATTCATATTTATTATTTTTTAATTTTTAGGTGCGCCAGTCTATCTTTCTTTTCCTCATTTCTACAAAGCAGATCCTAGTTTATTAAACGCAGTTCATGGTTTAAATCCAGATCGAGATAGACATGAAACTTATTTTAAAATTCAACCAGTAAGTGATGTTTGAGAACAATAATTTGTAAAAAAAAAGATATTTAAATTTAAGGGATGATTCTACAAACCAAAATAAGACGAAAATCAAGAATAACAAAATTACGTTTGTGGCTTCGTTTTTCAGTTATTAACATTATAATATATCCCTGTGGTCGAGCAAATCTTCCTACACCAACGAATATAGAACGCGTCAAAACATAGGGGGTACAGTAATCCTCAATCTCAACGATATATGACCAGCAGTTTATCTCGTACAAGTGGTGAAGAAGAAGACAGCGATATTCGACGTCGTAAACGACATTACCGACTTCTACGGCATTATCGTTTGCTTCACCACCACACAGGAGCATGCCAGAAAGTTGTATTCCATTGTATTGCATGCACCTGTGTGGTGATGAAGCAAACGGTAGTGCCACAATAGTCGATAATATCGTTTACGACACTGAATATCACTGTCTTCTTCTTTACCAGTTGTACAAGATAAACAGCCGGCTATGTGTCGTTGATTTTGAGAATCACTGCACCCCCTCCACCCTACCCACCCATATCTTGACGTGCCCTACATTCGTTAGTGTAGGGAGGTTTGCTCGGTCACAGGGATATTTTTAAATGTTAATAACTAAAAAGTGAAAGCTCAAATACGATTTTGTTATTCTTGATCTCCGACTTATTTTGGTTTGCAGAATCGCCCCATAAATTTTCTACCACCTATTACCGAACACCCTATATAACATAAACATCGTATAGATACTAAAATATTTAGGTTAACACGTTCCGTGCTGCGTGGGTCGCATACGCCCCACTCTGGGATTTTCCATTCAGGCCATTTGATATTTCGGCCTTTTCCTACCGTTGACTTAAACTATGCAACTACGGCAATAATTTGTTAAAACAAAAAATTTTCCTTTGCTCTATAGTGCATCTTAAACGTTATCTTTTTCTTGATAACAATGATTTTTGTAATCTTATAAACATTAGAAGACATATAGGGTCAAAAGCAAAATTGTTAATCTCGACAAAGCGGGACGCATACGACCCACGCGTATGAACGAAAAGTCACCGAAAATCGGTTCGGCACGGAACCTGTTAGTAAAAAAAATAGTGCTAAATTGTACAACGTGACTGACTTATTTTACAGAAACTCGGTGTGCCACTAGAAGGGAAAGTCCGTGTACAGTTAAACTTAAAGGTCGAACACCAGCCGCAAATCGGTGTCGTATCGAGCTTTACCGACATCGTATTCCCTATCATGTGGCTTGAAGAGGGTATCGAAGAATTGACGCCCTCTATCCGCAGATGGGTCTACTTAGCAACGACATTCAGTGATGTTGCTGCGCCTTGTACCTCGTATGGATTAATTCTAGTCGGTATAGTAATCTTATTCGTCGTTTTCATGAAGGCTTATAACAATGTAGTGTTTACGCATGAAGCAATTGAGTTAGGAAAACGAACCATCAGAAGAGGTTCGACGTTATTAGTAAATGGACAACACAAATTATTGATGACACGAGAATCATATATTCTGCTCAATAACGATAATGACAATAAACCAGAGAGGATAGAGGTCAAGCTAGTAGTATGAATTGTTTCTCAGATAGTACGCGAAATAAGCGTGCTTAAGCCCGTACATTGCGCAACGCGACACAAAACTCGCCTCGCAGTATAGCGTTTCTTTATCGTACGGTACACCAAAGTTTTCCTTCCAATTACCTGAAGAAGACGTCGATACATATCGATTACAATAGCACGCGTTTGGCAAAATATTCAACAATCACTTGTTTGTTTTTTTTTTCTTCTTTTTGTGTCTTTTTCTGTATCTGTGATTTCAACTTTTTATTTATATCGTCGATGTATTACATGCCGAATTAGATCGTGCTGGGACAAACAGAAACGGGTAAAAAAAAAACGATCAAAAAAGAAAGCACGA
Organism: Habropoda laboriosa; assembly: GCF_001263275.1. Taxonomy (NCBI): domain Eukaryota; kingdom Metazoa; phylum Arthropoda; class Insecta; order Hymenoptera; family Apidae; genus Habropoda; species Habropoda laboriosa. The sequence continues at coordinate 495,792 of NW_017100342.1, read as the reverse complement.
AGAGATCGTTTAAGAAATTTGTTTAACTACGATCTAGTACGTGCTGTATGTATATAAGCGTTTATTGCGGCTCGGTTCATGCACGATCAAAATTCAATGCAATATTGATACTATACGTTAGGTGTTAATTGCGAATAATTGCCAAGAAAAATATTCAATCGAAGCATTAGTTAGGACGCAACGTTTGTTTTTTATCATTTAGGATTTCGTTGTTTTTAGTATCTTAAAAAGGAAGTATTTCGATTGGCGCTTTGAATGGATAAATTTTGCGATTGCTAATATTCAGAGTGAAAAGCATATCAAATAATATATGTAATGTATTGCACTTTATAACTGGTGGCTAATAAAATTTGTTTACGCAAACGCGAATATTGAATAGCAAAGGGTATATAGAAAGATTAGGTAATATAATTTTTATAAAACATACATATTAAATCTAAATATAGCATTTGCATTAAAATACTGTATTATTGATTGGTTTGTAAAATTAGTCTATTTTTTTAATAATTTGATCTGGCAATAAGGAAGCACTATTAGATGTAAAAGAAATTGTAAGTAATAATCAATTACTACGTTCGATGATAACGTAATTTCAATTATTTGTAACAGTGTGAAATTTTGTGCTTTAATATATTTTTAAACCATTCATTTATGATGTACATAAACTATTGTTATTAATAAAAAAATAAATATAATTTGTAATACTTTGTGTTTTGCACACTTAGCATAGTGAGCTGCACTAAATACCTCGTGAACAATTAACTGTCTGCCTCTAAAATTACGTATTATTGATTTCACTGTTTTAAGCTATTATTGTGCAAAAGATAAATTACAAAATGAGGAGAACACCCTGAAACCTCTCTTTCCGAGATTCGCTCTTAAAAATGTGGATATCAATTAATTCTTGACATTAACTGATGATAAAATTATAATATCACAGGCAAATATTGGTAAGGCTAAATTTATACACTGAAGTTTTTTAAATGAAATTTTATTTGGAGCGTTAATGAAAATAATTAACTTATTTATCTAGACAATTATCATTACTTATTGAAACTTAAATTAAAAATTCCGCATACAAAAACATTTAATAAATTCATTTGCAGTCAGGACAATTATTTAATATTTAATAAATTGTAGATTAATTAATTCCTTTGTAAAAAAAAATTATGCTTGACTTGAGCAGAAGTATGCATTACCAATACAATACTATACAACAGTATCACATTTTAGATAAAGCCCAGCAGTCTATAATAACGCAAAAATAATATTATATTTACATCTTTAACCGATAATCTTCGTTTAATAAATTTCACTATTTTTGCTATACTATAAACTATACATTACAAACAAATCATAATGTTTAAGTTATGTTGTATCCTACTGATATTACTTTTATACGTTAGATACGAGTATTAGCATGAAAACAGTTTCTATTTTTTTTTTTAATTAATTCAGAAAATAATATGTAAATATGTCGCGAATATAAATGTCGCAAAAGACTATAATGAATAAAAGATTATGTTATAATTTACCTGATGCGTATTACGTCAAATTTCTTCTAATTACTTTTTTATTTTCTGCTATATGCCAATTTAAGTGGTGCTTGTGGCTTTTGGTATTTACATGTACAGATATGTTGCACACATCCATAATGATCTGCTGCGCTATAGTGGCTTGATTAAGATAAAGTGTATTTATTGGATACTTTAAATTTATAGTCGTTTTAATGCACAGCAATTACAAACGAATAAGATGCTAATACGTTTGCTTTGCTGTTTAATAATTTTATACAGAGTAAAGGAGGTCCTATAAATACTTAATGGTACGTACACCTATAAATTACAATTAATGCACTACACTTTCCTTTTGTTTCTTTTAAGATTTTTTTTTTTTGTTTAGAATTAAAGATATTTCATATTCATTTGATTTTAAAATTTAAGATATTTAAGCCGACTTTAACAATAATTTCCGTATAAAATTATACCCTAAGAGGCCATGTCGCTAGCAACGGATGTATGGAAGAAGGTTCTCTTACATTGAGCTTACGCATTTCCTCATCTGTGTTGTTGTTTGTCAACTCTTGCTGGGTGTACAAAAATTTATTCCATTCGTCCATTCTTGGATGCGCTAAATGCTGTGTTTGAAGAAACATGGACGTTAAAAGCATACTCGTTATTCGAAAATACTATCAGGATAGCGTGAAACATATATCAATGCATTAGTATATACAACAGTATATCGATACATTAGTGCAATTAAAAATGTAGAGTGATAACACAGGTAGGCTAACATGTGTATAATAAAAAGTGACCTTACCTCAGCAACATCGAACACCCAAATCTTTCCACTATCATCACCAACTGTTACGTGTAAACCGCTCGGTGTCCATGAGACTCTATTAAGAGCTGGACAACCATTGATCACAACACTAGCTGTGGGTACTTCGGTATCTTGATTGAGATTCCACAGATCTAACCGTCCCGAATCGTCTACAGCAGCGAACAAGGCTGGATGGGTCGGCGACCATGCAACATCGTAAACGTAATCACCATTATGCTCGAACGAGTCTAAAGGCTTCGTCTCTTTAAGACTCCAGAGCTTGATGGTCCAGTCGATCGAAGATGTCAGGAAGAGATGTGAAAAATCGATTCCATGTGGCACAGCATGTGCGCTAATTCCTGTAACTGGACCTTGATGACCTTCATAAGTCTCTAATACTCCAGCTTTCGTACTGTGACGACATGCTATCAAATAAACATAAAACATCGATAATGATTTGTATAATTCTGAATTATGCGACAACACGGTGCTGAATTTTCATTGAAAAAATTTCTTTACCCGAGTAAACAGTTGCTTCTTCACTGCCAATGACGAAATTATTGACATCGCCGTGAGGGAAAGCTAAACAAGTGGCGGCAATTGGCCTCGACTGTTTAGTATGAAGTTCTAAGATCTCCTGAGGTTGTGACAACATGTCTAAACTCCAGGAGCACATTTTACCGTCAGTTGAAATACTTATCAAATTGTGCGCATTTTGTGCTCCGACAACGTTTAAACAGTACACTGGATGCTGGAGGTATAATTTTTTTTTAAAGCTATGTTAAATACACGTTTATGTTAATAATTATAGAGAGGGACGGTTCTGGGCTGTTAGCCGCCTCCGTGCTAGAAATATTTGGGTCGCCTCCCCATCAATGGGGAATCGCGAGCAGACTCATAAGCTACCTCAACCCATGGGAGCCTAACATTACGTTTTTATGAAAGTTCCGTATAATTGACAATGGTAAAAGAATCCATAAAAATATTTGATATATTTATTTGAATTTCACTCTTTAACACTAATCATACAGACACTTTACGTATACCTATTCTTACCGCAGGCGGTCAAATGATCGCTTATGAAATAATCATATTTTTCCGAAAGGAATACAAGTGACTGTCAATTGAATATAGGAAACAACGTAGAAACTAGCCTTTAGATACTAATAAACAAAATTACATATTTGCATTTTTATTTTTAACAAGAACGGGGAAAAACAAATGCACGGTTTTAAATCAAATTTTAAAACCGGTCATTCGTTTAGTGTTAAAGTGCACTATCGGCCGACTGAACACCTATCAGAATCGCCCCTGATTGCAGAACCTTTTATCGAGCAACTTACAGTGTGCGCGCTAGCCGATAATGGTGTACGTTGAATAGGAGTTCTCTTTTGTACTCTATTGTCCCAAAGAACAATCTGTCCGGAATAAGTACCTCCTAAGATTAGATTAGGATGAAATCTTGCAAAAGTGCACGACATAACGGGAGACTGACAATGGAAAATAAATTCCGGGGTTGTTTTCTTGAACTTTGTATTCCAAACCAGACACACTCCGTCAGCATCGTTCGGAGTGTCGTCATTGTTACCGTAGGAGGCCGCGAGAAGTTCTGGGAACTGAGGTGACCAATCCAACGAGGTCACACAACGCTTACGAGACCAACGTTCGCAAAAGAACGATCGATTTAACGATAAACGTTGATTACTCTTTTCGTCGCTACAAATAATATTAATTGATTAATTTCTTCGTTCTTTCGTTCTCGTATAGCCAATTTTTTTTTTTACTAATGCATCATAAAACGTAATAATTTGTATGCTAATCGAAAGAACTTAGGAACGATATAGAAAGACATACGATAGACGTACACTACACAATTGAAATCTTTACTCACATTCCATCTTCACCATCCATAGTACCCATATAATCAGTATAAATATCGATCGATTCTCCTAATGCCCTTTCCACAATTCTGCTAGTACGATCAAGAAATCGTTGAAAATCTTCAGACAGTATAATCATCTGTTTCTCTTCTTCGCTAAGTTCTCGTACTAGAAATTAACATCAGTGCAAGTCGTTACACTGTTTTGCGATATTCAAAACTGTTTTATCTATTTCTAGCTCAATTTTGTGCTACTGAAATAGCAGTATTTTTATATTTTCAGTTAGATATAACCAAGTAGTTAATGTTATTCGAAAACGTTTTTATGAATTCCTATCTAAACTATTCGAATAAATATATTTCGCGGTTATTGTACTAAAATATCTATGGTTTTATTCATTTTCCCGCCGATTTTCATTTCCAACGTAAGTGTACGCTCAATTTTGTGAATAACTGTACATCTTCAAGCTTTGATTATTAACCCTTTGCACTCGGAGCCATCCCGGACGTTACCTACCAGCAACTCGACGCCACTTTGTCGCGAAAACGTGGACCTAGGAATCGTCATATTATATAGTATAGCTTTGGAACCAAGCAATGTGTTGTAATGATATTTGAATTATATGAATTTGTAGACATTGAGGAACATATTTTTTGCAAAAGAATCAAAATTTTATTTCTAGACTTACGATGTCCCCTCAGAAGGGACATCCGAGTGCAAAGGGTTAATTTTAATTGCATCCATAATTTTCTTATAAATATCCAGAGTCGTCGAAATTTCTTAATTTAAATATACCAATAGTGGCGGTAAAAATCCAATTCAATGCTATCTGTTAAAGAGCACAAATCTCTACCTTCTTTCGGCTTCTCGTTTTCCTTTTGCTTTTCCACTTGAGTAACTGCTGGCGGGACTTCCTTAACCTGCGGTAAACCATGGGGAAGAATCCCAGGAGGAAGTTTGCTTTGGAAACCGTCCATATGCGGCAAGCTGTTCTCTTCATCTTCAACTTGGCCATCATCAAATGTCAAAACTGTGGTGAATAAGCTGATTCTGCTACGAGCACCCTAACTTCGATACATCTATCTACCTCTGACAAGTGACCTACTTTAAGAATTCGAATGCGCTACGTTCTTTTTTTTTTTTAAACAAAACAGCTACATTATCTCGCGACACTACAGAGAGAGAAAAAAACGCGATGCATTCATGTTATACTTTATGCAAATTGTATCAGTTCTTCGTCGATTAGTATGTTTACCTTAACAATTTGAAGAAAAAAAAAAAAAGGTTGAAAAAATAAAGTAAAAGACTTTTGCAAATAAACTGTGAAAGCGTCAAGTTTAAGGGATGCAACTCTCTTTCGGAAGCTTTGTATTAAATGAATTAAAAAAAAAAGAAAAAAAAAAACAGGAAAATAATAATAACAACAACTGATTGGAAAATGAAGAGCAACCATACACAGTACTGAGAAAAAACGACTAATTAGGTTGAATCACATGCATTGGGATTAGTTACATGTAAGAAGGTGGACTGCTTGTTGGTGGAATATTGCAAATAAAAATGTACTTTTCATTTGAAATATTTTGCGAGTGTCATTAAAAGTCATCCGAATTGATATCTCTCCACCCTTTTTATTTTAGCATAAAACGCAAATGAAATGAGAGAATGAGGTCGAAATAAGTGAGAGACTGATCGTTGGTTTCTTAAGTGATGTGTACATTGTTTCATAATGTAACATCAAACTGATAAACATTATTAATACCAGTACCCATTAGCGAATAGAACTGCTTTTTTTCTCGTGAATTATTTGAACAACTCAGCAATGAAGATTGTATGGAATAAAAAAAAAATAAATAAATCAAAAAATACAAACATTGAGTGGAGATATATTAACGCAACTTCCCAAGTCTCATGCAGCATCTAATGAATATTTACTTTATATTAAAAAAGAGTACAAATAAAATTGTAATCTAAATCTATAGTATTCAAAACGAACAAATATTGTCTAAGATATAAAACAAAACGAAAATGGTAACAGTGATTTATTATACAGGGTGAGTCGTCTAAAATAAGAACCTCGACTTTTTCTTGCTTTTAATGGCCCAATAGATTGTGTAAGGAAGAACGTACGTATTCATTTCATACAGACAAATACTGACAAAAAGATTTTTCTTTGAAGACGTTTATGTATATTATGTGGACCTCCTTCAGATGATCTGAAGTGTAATTCTTATAAAATAATAATTTAATGTTTATACGATACACTTAATATTATTGAACGTATATGAATAAGCTATCAACCCTTTGAGGACGATGAATGAGGATGAATTTATAGAAAACTGTGAACGTAACCAATAACCTCATATTTTTGACCAACAAAAATTGTTCACGCGACCATGAGCTCATGTTGGTATATTTGAGGAAAATATAATTTAATTAAGTAACAGTTTAAGAAGTAGTAACCTAATTATACAGGGTGAGCTACGTAAAACAAATAACCTAATTATCTTCTCTAGCTATAGCGGTACGAGAAAATTTTTACATGTCATTTAAATTGTTTCAAAGGGCAAATAAAATGAAAGACAAATTTTTTTATAACTTTTTTCTACCGTATGTTAAAATTTTAAATCAAATTGTGAAACTTTCTTTCAGTTTTTGCCATTTCTTCCATCAAACAAGTTTTTCTCCCACCTTATTCACTCTATGAAACCATTAAAATTATGTATAAAAATTGTCTCACACCACCACAGTTATAGAAGATAATTAGGTGGCCTGTTTTACGTAGCACACCCTGTATATTGTAGAAGTAATCAGTATCTCAACGTGGTACTTAGTCCTTCGTCCGAAAAAGGCTGTGTTTAAAATGGCGGCAAAAAGATTTTTGCAATCTAATTCTGAAAGAAAAAAATCTCTCGGATAATATTCCTACACTTTTCGAGGGATACAAAAGTATCTTTTAGTTTCTAATTTCGGTTAACTCCACCCTGCACTGTATGTCGCTCATGCTCGTTGAAATTAATGATATAATGAAACGAAAATATGTATGATTACTATTTATGCATGCATGATAAACGAAGCGAAAATTTGTACAATTACATAACAAACCATAGAAAAACCTACTTAAAAATCTGATGATTTAACAAGCAACTTCGAGTGTAAATTGATAGCACAAGTTCCCTCCTTTCAGTGCTTAATAAATACAATAATTAAACAGAAGAAGAAGAAGAAGAAAACGAAGAAAGAGAGAAAAAAAAGTAACTTAAACGAAGATATTACTTTGAAATGCAATTTTGTGAAAATGAATATAATTCATGTATTGGTGATACAATTAGATAGAGTGAGTCAGCCCTCGAGAAGATTACATACCTGTAAATTCGTCCTCCCATTCTAAACCAGGATTTAGATTGTACTCGTCTTGAAGGAGGGAAAAGAAAATGTCAATCAATCTCGTGTTTTATTATGTTAGTTGTGTTTGTTTCTAATTTCACGTCTCTCATAGGAAATTATTGATGTATGCCATAACACTGCCATTTACATATACATATATCTCTTCAACGGTGGAAGTTATTATTTTCTAACGGTAGCACACAAAATATACGAATACACTACATATACGCCTGACAAAGTTACTTAGAACTCAATAGCGCCTCGATCGAGAGCAATTATGATTACGCATAAGATCTATTCGCTAATGTATTTCCTTTACCATGCAAGATACATCAACAATTAGCTAGAAAGATTGAAACGGTAATATTGGATTGGAAACCATAATATTAATTATAAATATGTATAAACATGCAAATAGTATACCCTATTAACGCCATTATATTTATTAACAAGATCGTGCTCCAAAGGGATCGATAAAAAAAAAAAAGTACGAAAATCCCTGTAAACGTTTTTTATAAGATACGTAATAACTACACCGACTTTTCGATATTCTTCTATTATGTTAATATCACTGAAAATGATACACCATGATATATAATAAATTAGTAGATTCAATTCTTTGAATAATTTCTTTGTATTATCAGTTAATCGTGTAATATCGATGATACATTACGAAATCTCAATCCCTTTAGGCTTTTGAATAAACTTCAGTTAAAAATCATCATGTATGTATTATAAATATGATCACTGATGTTTTTACTCATTCTAAACTATAATGATAATTTGAAATCTGAGGAAATAATATTCTTTTTTGTAAAATAAATCGACTATAAAACACAATATTGGATAATTTGAGAAAAACAAGTCTTTAGCGTAACAAGAAAAGAATGAAGACTAGAAAATTCGGAAAATTTAAATATTTTAACATAACAGACTGACATCTCCGACTGCTAATTAATACCAATAAATTCACTTGTAGTTTAAAATATAACATATCATATCTTACAAATATATACGAAGCAAAATAGTTTTTCACTAAATAACAATTTATCCTAGAATTTGTAACAATTTTTACAGAGACTTTTTGTTGGAAAAATATATTGAAAATATTGTAAATATCTATACCTTCGCAGAATCTACATCTATGTAAACAAACAATCTCTAGTTCTTTCCTTATTTCCAACGAACCTTTCCACTACGTCATTTTCACAAAAAACGAAACCGTGCTGTTAAGTAAGCAACATTTGTAGTATATAATTATACCTTAAAAGTTCTCCCAAGCAACAGTAAATTGAACTTTTGCTACACTAAAAGCTCAGGCTACAGAACCCTTTGCTAAGTTCAGTTTGTCTATTTTAGTGAAAACTTTATTTATAAAATGTTTATCGACCACCAACACCATAATATCCGCTCCCATGTTAGTAGTAACCCATTGTAGTATCCCAAAAATTACGAAAAGAATAACCGTGATATCACGCCGAGAACTCTGGAAGGTGCGTTAAGTTGTGACAAGATTTGCCAATGGATAATCATATGCGAAATATTTTTTATTTCTATTTCAGACAATCCCAGTTTCAAACAATATTAAGCAATCTGATAAACGGCTTTAATCTTACAAATATAACATTTTTCATTATAACACATAATTTTATATCATTCATTTGGTGAAAAAATGTTTAGATTAATGACAAAAATGTTATCATTAACTTCAATATAGACTCATGCTAAAATAAAAGAAATTTGACTTTCCTTCAGTGAAATAGAATATTTTTTATTGTAAATGGTTAAGTATTCCAAAGGTAGTCCGTGAATGTTCCAAGTATTAGATTTATGTATGTAATACAAATATAAAATGAAACGTGCTTTGAGTTAAATTATTTCGAAGATTTACATGTTTTAGAACAAGGACAATCTAATAAAATATACAAAAAAAAAAAAAGAATTGACATTTTATAGGTACACCTTCTTTGTAATAACTTTTAATATATATTCTGTACATAGTACTGTGAGTATATTTTTAAAAAGAATTTACAATTACATTTCGAATTTCAAAGTAGAAATTTACGTAATCCGTGTTTACTTTTTTCTTTTTATTCTTATTAATGTGCCCTTAGTGCATACTTTTATAGATGTGTAAATGCCAAAACATTTCCGTTTGAGAATCGGGATGTCAGATAAATATTTAAAAAATGATAAATACAGAAACTGAAGATAAGTACACCAATAAAAGTAGTTTAACATAAAAAAAAGCCAAAAAGTCCAAAGCAAGACATAAGATAGCAAAGATATCTTAGGTTCTGGGTGGAGAGTCATTTTGTATGTCTACAATACTGGTGAGTATTATTGAAATTTAACTCTCTTTGCTATTACAATTTTATATCAATAACTAAGATGAAGGGAGAGAGAGAGAGAGAGAGAGAGAGAGTGCATTCTCTAGTTTATTAGCTTTTATAGAAAATGAACCAATGTAATGGCTCCCTTACCTTAAAACTTTACTTTAATATAAAAAATTTAGATTTGTATGTGGCATTTAACAATTATGCATTTATATCCTAATATTTTAAGTTTGCATCTCATTTACATACATTTAATATACTATTAATCTTAAAAAATAAAAATATAGCTAAACCTACATCTGAACCTAAAACTTGTTGAAAAGCAAGAGAAATCATAACTTACCGTAATAGTCGAATGCATGAGCTGAGAAGGGGAGGGAAAAAAATTGCACTTAGTTACAATCTCATAAGAATGCACTACACTAATAACACCTCTCTACATTCAGACCATAAATATTTTAAGGAAAAATATTTTATATACTAATAAAATGTATTAAAAGAACCCTATAAAAAAGAACAAAATACATAGTAATGTAAACACAAAACATTAAAAAATGTATTTTATTGTTATTAGTGTATATTTTAAAGCACTTTTAACACTTTCTTTTAGTATGTCTGTGTAACATTTTGTACAACTAATAAAAATTGTTTGCTCTTATAAAGATTACTTATTTCTTGTAAGTAATATTAATGATACAAAAATTAAATTTTTAGTTGTATAGAAAAAACAGGAAAAAAAAAAATTCTGCTGAATGTAGTTAGATGAGTATAGATTTATAAATTTGTATATTGTGCGATACTGTGATTCCTACATGTCAGAGGAAACATACATATTCAAAACTTTACGCCAATTAAATATAATTTAATATAATTTCAATCCTTGTCATAATTCAACACTTTCTCTTAAATACTGTACTCCATTATTGATTTAAATTAATACTGATTAATTAACACAAAGTAGTAAAAAATTTATGTCAATTACTATGACTACCAATGGATGCTCACTTATAAACATTCAATATCTCATTTACATCCCTTGTCACACTTATGCTCATCCCCCTAAGTTCCTCAGAAAAAAATTTCATTATCAATGGTTCAAAATAAAAATTTTGTTAGAATATTAAACAAATCCTCAATGTGCTATATTTTGCACGCTATAGTAAATAAAAAACAATAATTATCACATGAAAACATTTTTGAATACTGTATTTCTTTTTAAAATAGTGGACAAAATATTAAGGAATTGGATTGCTAATGTGTTACAACTACTGTAATTAAGAATAATATTGCTATCTACAAGTATTCATAAATTATTAAGGCATCAACAATAATTATTCATTTTTTGATAAATTTAGTGCTAGCACACATGAGTCAAGGTACATTGACTTTTCTTGTAATAATCTTTAAATTTTCCCAACAAACAGGACGCCTAATGTTAATGTACTGTATACATTTAATAAACTGTTAGCACATTATTCAATTAAATTGTGTAAAGCATGTTAGAAGCTCATCATTTATGCAAACAAATAAATATTGCACATGGACATAATAGGATAATATGTATATCATAACAATATCAAATTAATTAAATCATATTTAATATTCCTTAAGGGTTGGAACTTTAAAATATGTTTCTATGTTAAATAACTTCAAAAAAATTAAATAAAACATCTTTTGAAGTTGTAACATTTTAATACATATATCTATCTCCATGTATAACATTTGCAGTATAATTGGGATTGTAGAACCAAAAAATTTAATCATAATTCGATCTTTTTTAAATAATACTTAATAATATATACAAGTATAGTTAGAAAGGTTAATAAACATTAGTAATGATAGGAAATAATGTAAAATTTGACTCTACATCCCTCTATTGTAAACATAGATAATCTTGTATCTACCTCTATTATATACTGTTGTACAATTATAGGAAAGGTAATAAAAAGAAGACAGAACATACATAGGTAGTTTGGTGCAGACCCACCTTTCCTGGGACGCCACCAGTCAGTCTCAAAGTAGCCTGCGGAGTAAGAGTCAGTTGATGTTGATGTTGAACAGGAGTAGATGGAGTTTTCAGAAGAAGATGCGGACAGCCCTTGTGTCCAACACCGGATGATTTGTTCGATTGTATCGCAAGACAAAGGAATACGCAAATAATGCCGCAAGATCAGTCAGATAACGGAACACGTATGTGATACGTAATATATCCCGCATTTACGTATATTCAACATTTTTTTAAGGCAGTAATCATTATAAGTAAAGCATACCACTACTAAGCGAATATATTTTAATAGCAGATTTTCAATTACCTTGAAAATAACACACATAGAATATACTTTAAATTAAGTTCGAACATTTTGACTAAAATCTTTTTAGTAAAGTAGGTGGTATGAAAAATGGAACAATTTGAGAAACTCGCAATTTGTTAATTCTTTATGGATTTTTGCAGAATTAAAAACAAATTATAAGGTAAATAAAAAATAAAAAATTATAACCAACTGAAATTGCGGATTAATAAAACGGAAGTGTAAAGTATGAAAAAAATTTAGTTGCCACCACCAAGAAAAATAATATTTGTTTCCACAACCTAATTTTATGTTAGATGTTATTCATATCTACTAGTACTTTTCCTATATTTTATCAAATGGACAAATAAAAACATCAAAAAATTCACTATTTTATTGTTAGAATATTTTTAGACTAATAGTTTATTATACTCATAGCAAGATTCAGTCATATTTTCCCTTACTTTAAAGACACACAATACAATATCACAACACAATAATTATTGTTCCCTTTAATAACACAACATTAAAT
>NW_017100342.1:482307-483004 GCF_001263275.1 Habropoda laboriosa | reverse complement strand
AACACTTTACATTTATAAATGTAGTTATTTTTTACACACAGCTCAGGATACCACAATTAAAAGAAATTACATTAAATAAAAATCTTTTAAGTTGTATTAAATTTGTTTAAAAAAGTGTTGAAAGCCATTGAAAATGTAATGCAATAAAAGTTAAAACACACAAAAAAAAGTAAAATATTAACAGTGCCAAAAATATGTAACATGCCACTTTTAAATATAGACATATTTTGAGAATATGTAAGTTTCCTCATTAGTTGAAATTAATCATAAAACGGAATATAAATGAATTAAATCTCATTGTTATCACAATAAAATCAATATTACAAATAAAACAAATTACACTGGTGTGACTGATTATGTATTACAATATATCATTGAATAAAAATATTATACAAAACTGTTAATGTTTTGTAACTGTATATGTATATATTTTTTTTTATATATACACCACCCACTTTACCATACTCAACTGTATTTAAGCATATGTGAAAGTGATAGCATATTTTAAAACACCAAAAATGTGTCAAATTTTAATCCTTTGTATTCTTACTTATGTAACTTATGAATATATGAAATTTAATATTTGCAAATTTGTATAATTTAACTGTAAGTACCTGTAATACTTGAAAATGGAGAGCAAAACATAAATTGTAATAAGAAAAGATTTCTGTTTATAAAAATTTTGTTAACAAATATT
>NW_017100342.1:477194-481924 GCF_001263275.1 Habropoda laboriosa | reverse complement strand
ATAATTGCCTGAAGCATCTCTGGACCACAACTGTATGTATATGTGTATATAGTAAATATTCAAAATTAATTTTCCTAAAAACAGAGCTTTATGTGAGAAACTTGTATTTTACTTGTTTAGTTCATTTTATGGATAACACATCACCTTTTTTACAATTGTACTGCAATTTTATTTGGAGTTTGTATAGTTTTTTTCTTATGGGACAATATAAAATTTTAATATAATTTGTTAAATTTGCAATTAAAGTCTTAGAATACAAAGAATTAAGGACCACAGCAATATAAATTTCATTATTATAAGTGTCAGTCAATACTCCTATTTTTTAAGATCAATATAATAGTTTAATTTGGTTAAATTAACGTTAGCATAATGCAAATACTACAATTGTTCAATTAAATATCATTTTGAATTCGCAGTTGAAAAAAACACAAAGTGCTGTAATTTAAAAAATGAAACTAGTGACTCACCGTCGTGAGATGTGTGCGATGTCTGAATAGTTTGCGTTTGTTTAGTATACACAACTGGTTCCTTTGGTGGAATATTGGTATGCGCCACAGAAACAATTGTAAGTTCCCGATTCTTCTTCCTAGCCGTACTATTATAGGAGAAAGATATAAATTATAAAATGAAAATATATTTTTATATCAGGCACTCACTAAAAATCATTCAATGCAATATAAATACCTTTGAGCAGAATTTATACTAGATGGCTGTAAACTAGCATCAGGAGTAGCATTAGCACTTTGTTCCGGTGTTAAAGAGTTCATACTAGACAAACTAGATAATACATCTGTAAACAAAATGAATTGCATAAAAATAATAAGTACAAAACTAAAGGTATATAACATAGTATCAAAAAAATATTACTTACCTGATACTGGTGCTACACCTAAAGATGAAAGCATAGCATCCAATTCCTTGCGGTGATCTTTATCTGCTCCCGCAGCACGAACTGTAGCTTCCTCAACCTTTAGTTTAGAAGTTTAGTAAGTAAAAGAAGCAAACAACATAATTACAGACATGCAATTTGGATAAAAATGTCATACATCTTTCTGTTCTTTTTCTTTCCTGCGTCTTTCCTTTTCCGCTTTAATAGCCTGCAGCTTGGCTTTCTTTCTTTCAAGCTCTGCTTTTCTGTCAGACATCATTGTACTATTTTGTTAATACCTAAGCAATAGTCACAAATACATTATTTATAAAAAATTAATTCAAACACAGAAAATAGTTTTAAATATATTGTAGAAATTATAAAATGTTTGACAGGTTTCACGCAACTTATTAACGGAACTTCAACCGGGTTTACTGCGATTATTGATTTCTGTTCCGTGACGTCAGTTTCAGGTCAATTTCTGTTCCGCGACGAATATGTATACGAATAATGGATTTTTGAAAAGGTCAGAAAATAAATGATTTGTTCACTGGTAAATATTAATTGCAAGCGAGTAGTACAATAATTAATTCACATTGCAATATTCAATACCGAATAGAGAATATCCATCTGTCATATAATAATATTTACACAACGAACTAGCTTAAAACTATCCACTTTTGTTGGAAAAACATATGAAACATTTACCTTTTGTCTTGCAACGTGTTTCACAGATATGAATGTTAAAATTGCCGTAGTTTCAATTTCTACATCATATATCTGACCCGCCCGACATGCAGAACCTTTGCATTCCAACAACAGCACCTCCGTATCGATACCTTGTACTAACGGAATACTCGATTCACTAGTGTAGAATTTCCTGTATGTCCATATATGTAGTTTATAAACATATCCATTAGATGGCAGTAATGAAATTTTCTAAGTTACTATACATTCGTGTAATTAATAAAACATATATTAGCAGTAAAATATGTCATATATATTTGCAAATAATATAACATTATGTAAACAGTTCAAATTTTTACAATTTATAGCGATAATTAGTATCTAGTAAATGTGGAATTTCATATACATTTTCCTGAATTTTATTTTTATTATAAAACTACGTACAATAATATTAATATTGTTGAAAGTATACAGTGTATGCATTTGAAAAAATTGTGCACTAAGTCTTATAGATCTTTGTCGAATCTTTAGAACTAACACAAATGTACATTGACAGTAGTTCTATGTGAAATGGCTTCGTACGCTATTCGCTATGAACCATTTCACATAGAAACACCACTGTTGTGCATTTTGCATTAATTTTAGGGTTTCGACAAAGATCAATGAGACTCGCAATCAATGTATACTGTTGTTAAATTAGAAATATTTAGCTTTATAACTCGCAACGTTGTTCGTGCACTCTCGGGATAAAAACGAAATTAAAATACTTTATACTCTATAGCCTATGGTGATAAATTCAATTCGAAGTACAGTAAATTCTCTACAAGAGTCAGTAAGTTTGGATTCTACAAGTGACAGTATAGATGGTCCTATGCCTAGGTCTGCGTCATTGCTGCGGCTATATTATCTGGCTTGCAGTCAGTCAAGAGTGTAACGCTACACCAGTCGGTTTCCTTTAAGAGATTTCACGGCTCCACAAATCATAATAGAAAAATATAATTTCTTTAATTTTACTTTTTTTCAACTGGAATTTTCTTTAACATGTTGATGAGATTTTTCTGATGAAAATGATATCAAACACGATATAATTTGAACAACATTTACTTATTAACACGTTCACTGTCGCGCCAGATTTACAGGTTGCTGTCAGGCGGCCACAAGAAAATACATTTTAAGCAGCTCATATTTGAGCTGGCAATACACAACACAACTAACTACTAAACCAAATCACCAGAAAAATTTTCAATATTATTATTGAAGTAAACTTTCGTAGAACGAGAGTGAAAAATTGAAAGAATCAAAAGAAAAAACGCGAATTGATATCTTTTTCGATTCTAGAATATAAGAAAATTTGAATAAAATACGCGACGAGAATTGGGGAGAAGCATAAGTTAAACGCGTAAAAATATTCAATAATAAACGAACTAGGGATGAAGCTATTATTTCAATACGCGATGCACTGACTCTAGTATTTACTAAAATTCAAAAATTCTCGTATAAATTCCGAAAATAGATTATTAATTACGGTAAACTACTGAGACGGTTTAATTTAGGGTGGGCATAGTGCACTCGTTCCAAATCAGCTCACAATATACAATAATAAATCAACTAACCTCTTAACATGCAATTCATGCAAATTCGTTGGATGGTAAATTATTAGTAAACAAAATTCAATATCAGAGAAAATATATGAAAAATTTCAAATTAATTTCAATTGCTGGAAGAAAAGTACATATTGATTGTTATGCTGTAACGAAAAAGCAACCTCTCAAAGTCATTTCAATATCCTATTCGACAAGTCTGAAGAACAACGATGACTAAAATTCAAATGTTTATTTCCCTAAACCTTCAAAATAATTTCGAAATATTTTATTCGAAGCGGAGTATTCCAAGTCAGTATCGATAATTGAAGAAATTATTTGATTGTATTTAAAAGAACCGAAAGGAGAATATTTAAAGTCTGATATTAAATGTCTAGCAAGTACCAGTAATTGGTAAAATGATTTATATTTGTTTTAAAAGGAAAATTTCTAATAGGTATTAGTTAAAATGAATTGTTATTCAGTCTACTGTATTGAAATTCTAATTGATTCTAATGTATACAAGTGTTACAAGAAGGCTGAGTGTGTACAGGGTGGACACTGACTCTAGTATTTACTAAAATTCAAAAATTCTCGTATAAATTCCGAAAATAGATTATTAATTACGGTAAACTACTGAGACGGTTTAATTAAGGGTGGGCATGGTGCTGCTTTAGTTTGAAATGATTTATAAACACATAATTAACAGAGGAAAAACCGTGAAACGGCAAAACGTCTACATTCTAATTGTTATAACATGTAAACAGAACTTTAAATTTAGTGTAAACAGAAAAAATATATAATACAATTTATTTCACGGTATTGCAACAAATAAACGTTGAATCAATATTTACAGTGTGGACATAGGCTAGCTAGTAGCCCCCGACCACTCTATTCACATCTCAGAACCTTCAGGTCAAAATATGCCGCGAAGTGTCTATGGCCCAGTATAAAGGGTGAATAAATTCGCCGGACATCGGGGGGTCCTTATATACCTGCGGTACCCTCTCCCCAAAGTCATTAGCAAAATCGTCGGTTAGGTCAGGCGGGAAATTTTCGCGGGAGATTTCTGTTATCGTAACACGGTATAATTTATCAATTTTCACAATTTTGTTATAAATTTATACTTCCGACAATTTGTTATACCGTTGCATATAACAATTTATACGTTTTTACAATATTCTGCAATAGACACATAGGTTTTAGCGTTCTCGTTACTTACTCGTGGTTAAATTAATTTCGTAGGGATTAAGAATCAGGTTGACCTGTGGTCTGACACTTGTGGAGAATATACTATAATAGGAAGCACACTGTTTCAATTTATAACTATACATAATGCCAAATGTGCGTTAATTTGGTACTAATAACTGTACATCGTAGCTTGGCGTCTTTAAAAAGGTTAATGAATACAAATATACAATAAAATATCTATTCCTGTTCATTTCACGAAGGATATATTACACGTAATATACAAGTGTTCAAATTTTTTACGAAGAATAATCTTTTATTATCATTTTTCTATTTATTATAGTATATTTCCATATTATGTTTAATTATTATTTACAAATATCAAGTGCAATAAAAATAGTATCCCT
>NW_017100342.1:474885-477101 GCF_001263275.1 Habropoda laboriosa | reverse complement strand
AGTTGATATAAATTTTAAAAAAGTGTCTTGTGACTTTTATGAAGAGTACGAAAAAAGTTTTGTACTACATAGACAATAATATTAAAAAATATAACACAAAAAATTACGCATACAGATTTCATGAAATGAATGCTGATCTACCTAAATTTTTATTCCAAGCATTATAAAAAAATATATATGAACCGTAATTTGTTGAAATAACATGTAAATCTATATGAACAATAATGTTGAACTCTTGGTGAACACTTTTCTGTTTCTATAATAATTTATTCACTTGCAGTTCGTTAGACGATATTTTATTTAAACAATAGTTACTATAACTCTGTCACTTTATATTATTGATAGGATTTTATTATGCAGAAATGGTATATTTATTATTAATTACCTGAATGTATTTACCATAGATCTCAAATAATTTTCTAGTCAATGAAATTGTTAATTCAATAAAAATATGGATCAAAGGATTATTCGAGCAATTTTGTAAATTTTTTAACGTATAGAGAAATGTTTAACTACTGTGCAACAATTTATCTTTAAATCGTTACAAAATTGTTATGCTATACTATTTTGTAAGTATATACAACTATTCTCTTATACATATTCGGAAGGGCTAGTATTTCAAAACTCTGTACGATGATGGTGTATTTATATACTGTATTACATATATTCTAGCCTTCGCTTCGGTGCGATACACATGTGCACGTGATTCGCGAAATACTTTCAACGAAACACGCAATTGTGCACAATTTATCATCAACTACAAAAAAAACTGCATTGCTTATTGCAATGTTAGTACACAGTTGGTACCATCGAATGGTAATGTTGCGGTATTTACTAACTTTCACAATACGGATAAGTCGAAAAATTACTCGGTAAGAAGTTTCGTAATGCACTTTAGGTTATAAAACAACGCCGTTTCGTGGAATAACGTTGCAGCAGGAAGAAAGGGAACGGAAGGGGTGGTCGTAGAGGGTTAGGTGGGCAGCATTGAGACCCACGATCAAGGAAAAGTTTTCTAAATTCAGCTACGAAATTAGCTTGACACTAATTTTACGAGGAAGCATGGGCAAGGCTAAATCAAGCCAGGGAAAAGATTGGCCAAGGAGGAGGCCGTAGCTCGCGTGATGCTTCATACCGACTTTGCGTGTCGAAGTCTGATTTGCTTTGTTGAATCAAGTGTATACCGGCTGCTATATCGCGCACAAAAGCGAATGAGATAATGTATTTTCTTTTCTCTTATATCCCGTTACCCACTCCGACTTCGTTACTTTCGTTAACAATTACATCTCCCCATAGGACATTTGGTTGTCAGCCTTTTTGTGGTGTTTAAAAACTGCTATCCTTATGATTTTAGCGTTAATTTCAGCAGCGCTTCCGCACATAAAAGAATAGTAATACTTAAAATATAGTATAACGTAACAATTTTGTAACGCTTTAAGATTAATTATATTGTAAACATGCACGTTGCACAGTAGTTAAATATTTCTCTACACGTTCAAAAATTCACAAAATTTGTTTGAATAATCTTTTGATAGTATCCACCTTTCTCTTCCCTCTCTTTAATATCCAGCGAGTTTCAGAAAGTCGTGATTTAAGTATATCATTTTTCTTACATTTATTTTCACTTATTCACTGGACACATCATTTTGATATCATTGAAAATTTTACTCAATTTTATGTAATTTTTCAAGTTAGTATAAGTGTTAGTTAGATGAAAGCCTTGGATATAAAGCAAAACCTTAAAAATTATACATATATTCACACTACAAACGTTATTTCTTTCATTTTATAAATATTCGTATTTCATTTAACATGTAAATTATTTGAATAATTTATAAAATTGTAATCTTAAATTTCTGTATGTATATATATTATATTTATTTATTTATTGATATAAGAAGAACAACAATAATCCTAGTTTACTCATCTTATGTTTACTTTATTGCCCAAATTGATTTAATCTCGCTGATTAATGCTTTCGGTGCATAATTTAATTGAGCCTTGTTTGTAAAACACAAATAAAGATTTATTGATGCACATAAATCTGAATACTTGAATCTGATTATATTCGTTACGTACTTATTGCAATTAAAAGTTAACTGTAAGAAATATATGTAGATAAAAGTGACTATTGTTTTCGAATCATAAATTAAACTCAAGCTGGCTAAATAAAAATTATTAGTACTTTTTTAAATGGAAGCATAATTTATCATGTA
>NW_017100342.1:461540-473415 GCF_001263275.1 Habropoda laboriosa | reverse complement strand
AAAATTAAAAAAATAAAAAAACTCAAAAACTAGACCGATGAAGAAATTTTGTTCTATATTTTTTGTTTATTTTGCACAAAGAATTACCTCTTGCTCGTTTGTATAATACTTTCGGCCGTATCCAAACGAATACAATACATTCTGGCCTAATGGGCCACCTGTATTAATTCGAATACTGTCTTCTTCACTCAAATTCGGCTTCAGATTCTTAAACATACAATTTATACATATAATTATACAAGGAAAAGTTTCAGTATCGCTCAGTTGTCCAGAAAACCTTGGTGGCCAGCAATTCTTTTACCCACATCGACATAAATAAAATGACAGATTTAATTTTTATGATAGAAATTTACTCATACAAAATTCAGATTTATAACATACAACTGTCGAAAATAAAAATATAAAACAATTCATTTGAAGCCCTGTGCAAAAAAAAAAACATCATATACACACGGGCCAAAAGCAACATAATTGTTTTTACATGATGGCGTTCAATCTGATAAAGCAAATGGAGCAAATAAATATAACAATTATGACCAAAAGGAAAAAATCTAACATAAATAACTGCATGTTGCACAAGAAACAGTATTTCCCTTATCTGATCCGTTACATTACATGATTACGTATTCCGCAACGAGAAATTATACACTTCGTCGAGTTTCTCCTATTCTAGGCGTATCGATTCAAATTTGGCGATATGTCTGATCCATCATGCTACGAATACAGGTTGTTGGGTATGCGCCCATTACGTGTCCCATAGGAATCGGATACTCGCTAATATTTCGCCAGTCGGACAGTCGCGCGGGTAGGGTAGGTAGGTAGGTAGTCGAATGTTGCTTCTGAGGGAAAGGAAGCTAGAATTTACATGGATTTCCTTTCGTCGTTACGTCGAAATTTCTGTTCATCGTGGAAACTGCATAGTCTGGTCGGTTTCCATGGACCTTGTATGTTTGCCAGATAAGTGGAAAGCCAGTGACGTAGGTTAAACTTTTGGTGGATTTACGGAATCTCAAATTCGTAGCGGCGTAAGCGGATCTCTGGCCTCTCTGGTCAAACGAGTAAAGGTCAGTCTTGTCCGGTTTTAGAGGTGGAGGCGTAGGAAGAGGGAAAGTGTGGGAACCTCTATAGACCAGCAAGGGGGATGGCCTCCAGAGAAAGTACGGGTGAACGAAGGGATAAAGGAGGATGGAAGTAACCTCACATTTGCCACAGACTCGACTGATGAACCACCTGGTGGACGTGCACCGGTCCTAGAGCTAGAAAGCAAAGTTACAACAACGTGCTTCGTTTCATCTCTCTTAGTTACTTCATTCCCCATCCTCGGTTGTTTCGTAGCTTTCATACTCTAATGCTTTTAACCAATGAGCTGCTCGCCTAGTTAACATACTGTAGTTTAAACAACGAGTTACGGTTCATTCTTGAAAATTTCATCAACATGATGTTGTCTGTAACGGTGTCTTCTGGTATTCTTGCGTGTACTTTTGTACACTGCCGTTCGTAAATATTAGGACATCTATTAAGTTTGTACAGAAAGTATTGTACGATTTAATCCCTTAACTTGTGATTTTTTTTGCTGACTATGCGTCTAAGCGTCAGTTATTTACTGTTACAGTGCTGTATTAAGTAACAAAAGGTAGTGTATCATAGACGAATTACATTTGGCAATCCTCAGTTTTATGTATTAAGGGGAAAGTTAAAGTTAAAATTAATTTTTGTTATTAAGAAAACTTTGTTGAGAGTTTTTGTCGCATCTTGACTACGAATTTGTACCACGAGTCTGACACGTTGTTTTAAGGCAAGGGGTTAAATTATAATTCTTCGCGAATGTTAGCTATAAAGCAAATGAAAAATACTGAACGGGGAACGGAGGGAACGTTGAGAAAAAGTTCATCGGCACTAATTCGCCAATTAGACGAGACTCGTGTATTCAACACACTTTACCTAAAGGTTTGGTAAAATCAATACTCCGTAAGGTTTCTGATACGAAAAGTCCGTCAACGCGATATTATCGCCCCTTTGAATACTAATTTTTACAGTAGGCTGTGTGCCATATAGGTAAGATTTTTTTTCACGACTTATTGGGCCACCATCATAATACGATGTACTTTTTGCGTGTATCAAAGATTAATGAAAGCGTACGAAGGAGAACCATAACGAATTTTTGATTAATAGCACATCAAATTGAAATACTCGACTATTTATGTAAATGATCTAGTAAATGGTATCGCGGACATTAGTACCACAATAAACAATGCATTCTTATTTTGCAAGTAATAGTTTCTGGAAAGTTCAACAACAAATTTAAATAAATTATGATTTTTTCATGTCACACATTTTTATATGTTTTATTTGTATTTTGACGATATTACGTGTGATATTAATTATTCTTGCTAGAGTGGACATTCCATAAAGGAACAGTATATTTTACACCTTACAGTCACAGTGTTTTCCGAGTAATTTGTTTTTTTTTTAACGTTTAATGATAAGTAAAAGCGTTAATTGTTTTTCCTTTAGGCATAAATTCCGCAAGAATTATGCCTTCTGAATCGAAAATATCGAGGAGGTGTAATTTTCTTACTGACTCATCCTTGTACATACCGTTACACTTTATTCCAGTATGATTCTAGCTTAATTACGTTTGAATTTACCGAATACGTGTTTGCGTTTTCTATATTATTCCTATTGGGTTGAACAGAAAATAATTTTTAAATAAAGAAGTAAATTCTATGTTTTAAAGCAATAATTTCTTTACTCTATAAGATATGTACCGTTTTGTTCTATAACTTTTCGCCGTTTTCCGGCAATCTGAAAATTTCATTTTGTCAAAAAGTTTATTTTTTATTTTTTTCAAGATTGAAACTTTCATCTCTAAATTTTGCAAATCATTAGATAGCTCGTTTTGCTGTTTTAGTGGTATTTTTTTCCTTTTCGGTAAAAGAAAAACCATATTTTCTTCCATCTTCAAAATACTATAACTCCAAGAAGAAACTAGTAAATTGTAGCGAATAGACTTCCAAAAGACGCGTGAAAAAATGATCTTTCAGAATATACGTACATTTTAGTTTTATTTGTTCTAACGTATTCAAACACTGTCTATCAGAAATCGGCATGAACTTTCTGCGCGACCCAATATATTACGTATTCTTATTCGAACTTATAATGATTGCGATATTAATAAAAAGTACTTCGGAAAATTAAAAAATTCAATTTGTTAATGTTATAACTGGCAACGATACCTTCATACCGTTTTACGTGTACCTTTCTAGAGAGGGCAGATCTTTGCAACTCACTTCTCGGATGTTGTATGCCTGAGAAAATGTCCAATGTCACCACCCTTCACAGGTTTCCTTTGCAATTCCTTAGAAGTGCGACAAAATTACCTTTTCCTTTGCGCCAGCGGTTAATTAAATTTTTTCATCTTTCTTTTCTCTTCTCCGACGAGGAGGGACCATTAACGTCGAAAGCAGTTAAATTTCTTGCATTTCACTATTTCACTTACATATATATATATCTGAGGTATTGTATTAGCGTGAACGTAAGTCAATTTATTCGTTACGAGAGTCATATTTCATACCTGTTAATTAAAATCTTATACTTAAACGTTTCTCGTAACTTTACTTTTACTTTTTACTTTATCGTTGATTACTAATACCGTACATAGGAATTTCTATCGATCGGAAACTTTGTTCCGTGTAACATTTTGTTTCTTTTTCATGAGAAATGGAAGTTTGCGTTATTTTGTTGTTATTTATTTTATACTACATCTCCCTCAATTTTCCATCATTTTTAACTATATATAATAACATTTTATAGTTCTAAAACATGAATGTCTTTAGTAAATTTAGTATTAATGCGTCTTATCGGAAACTTTTTTCTAGAAGTTGTATATTCAGATAAAGTTCAGTCATTTTATCAGAAATGTTCGTAGCAAATAAAAGTAACAAAAGAAGTATTAGTGCATCATTTACTACCACTGGAAATTTTGATCGGAAACAAGAAGTAGTATTAAATAGACTCAGAATAGGTCACACGAGGCTCACACATTCGTATCTACTCTCTAAAACCAGCCCTTCAATTTGTAATGTATGCAATTGCCAAACGACCGTAAAGCACATTCTTTTAATCTGCCCTAAGTATACGGAGGCCCGTTCCAAATTGCAAATGAAAGAAACTTTGAATGAAAATCTCAGTGATCATCAGCAAATACTCGAAGCATTCTCATTCCTAAGGGACTTAAACTTCTGTAATAAAATCTAATTTCCCGTAATATACACTGCTCGCCAAAAAAATTGCAACACTTAGAAATTGAGATTGTACAAACCTGGAAATCACGTATGTTTTTCGAGCTAATCTGAGCTAATCTTTTTTAACCAAATTTTCATCATTTTTCCCTTTCAATACCCCAAACAATATATGCAAATTTCAGATTTGTGGTTTCATTTTTAAGGTGTTGCAACTTTTTTTTTGGTAAGCAGTGTATTTACTCCTAGTTAAAATTCTACTGAAAAGAAAGAAAAACAATTGCAATTCTAGATCTTTGATTTTCACGCGTATGTATCATATTAATTTATAGTTAAATTATTATAGTAAGAACGTAATCATCGATGAAGTCATCTATAAGAATAAAGATGAAAATAGTGAAGGTACATTCACATTCTTAAGTTTGCGTAATCTTTTATACGCCGTAATGTCGAGCACGTGCCATAATCTTTTATTTAACACATTGCATGTGCACATCTGCTGCTGGATAGATTCTATTATCCGAAAATTCTTTCACGAATTACTTCCGTTGATCGTGAGCACGTGCCTCCAAAATGATCATAAATCAGAGTGATTGCATTGATCCTAAGGTATTGTCTAGTTACACGAGTGAAAAGTAAGCTTTGCTACGAATACACGTATGAAGTTTCTTCCCTATTTATTTGAATTTTTCGGCAGCAGTAAAAAGACCATTTATCCAGGAATTTTGAATATCAATGTTTGAATTTTACACTTAATATTAAAATTTGCTATTTAAAAATGTAATATTTAACATTTAAAATTTATTTGAAAAAAAAGTTAAAAAATTTGCCGACACTCTAAAATGTGGACAGATGATCCATTCTTATAATTATTCTGTAGGCATAAGAATCCGTTGCTGAAATTATCTCATTGGTTTCTTTTTCATTCACTTTTTCCAAAAGAAATTTTTGTAATTTGATTAACTGATGTAGACTTGTTCTCTCGAGGCCTCGCAGTGACATTGCGTCTAGGATCTAAAAAAGTATAAATTCGTCTCTGCAATTGTCGCATGAAACGTACGAATGGAAACTTCACCCTCGACGAAAAAAAAAATTGATATCGCTACTCTGTCTATTTAATCTTCTCTTAGAGAAATGCTCTTACCTCCTTTCTTTGTTTCTGTACACGGTCTCTCAGTCTACTTTCACTCTCTTCAATCGAAACTACACGTAGAGTCACTTAGGTGTGAATGGAGGGTGGTTGACACCTACACATGCACACACACACACAAACGTGTGTCCGTTGGTTCATTCACGTATCTCGTCCCCGTGTGAACTCTTACCCTACCGTAATCATATGAGCAAGCGTAATGGGGATGGTGAGACACACTGTTCACACCGTTCAGCAACTGTTACATAGTACGTGGACACGTACACATCGATTACACCCGTCCACTAACTGTTATTATTAACGTGAGAATAAATCAAGAGTGAATAGGTTGACAAATAGGGATGAACGTGACGGGTCACGTGTCTTGAAATGATGCATGCGCTGCCGTTGATTGATTCCCTTGATTGCATTCTATTCTTCATGTTTGACTTTGGTAACAATTTCCGTAACTTTGTTGTAATGAGAGGAAATTCGGGAGGTAATAGAACAAGGGTAGAAATTGTGCGAAGTTCCGACGAAAGTTCTTTTTAAAAAATAACTCTAATATTAATAGTACAATGGTTAATAAGGTCTCCCAGTATATTCGTGTAGAAAATATTACCTATACGATTTTCTCGCCAAAATTAGCGCCATAAATTAGTAAAATTATACACTCCTATTTACTCGTCATACTTTCAGATTCTAGAATGAATAATTTTTTCTTTAAGATTTTAATAATTTTGTAATGACTTTTTCGTGTCAAATAATTTTATATTAAACTTGTAACGACAATGAGGCTTGCTTTATATTCAGCAAGTAAATTTTAGATTTCAGTGGAAGTCTATAAAATTCACCAGATTTCGGTAGATTTCAATGGATTACAGTAAAATTCACTAGATTTCACTATGCTTCACATTCGGTAAGTATCTGAATATTTACGAACAGGAGTGCATATTTAGTACTAAAATGATATTAATTTGCAATAATGTTTCAATTTCACAAGGAAGTAAAGAATATTTTGCTTTAGTATCGGTACCATTGTTAAGCTATTAATATATCAAAATTTATACAAATTTCATTACACATGTATTGAAGATATAATGAATCTTCTTATTTTGAAATTTAAGTTTTTCCAACTGGATCTCGGAAAATTCCCGCTTCTTTCTATTATTACTGTTATTTTCAAATAGAAATATAGCTCCATATATCTAATAAAAAGATTATGCTCGCGATATACATTATTTTTCGCAAGTATTTTTACTCGTGCATCTTTATTTTTAGAAGAGTTTTTACTCTACTTTAACATGTCGCGTTTCGTTAAATATTTTACACGAAATTTAACAGGATGTGTGCCACTAAATGTGCATGTGTACGCTACGAATGTGTAAGTCTTTAATCGTCCAGGAAATTGAAACTACTGCGGTTGCTCCAAGCAAACATGAAATTCTCTTTTCGAAATTGGCAAAGAGTAAATCTACCGGTGCTCTACGTTTCATGTATTAATGATGTTTCCTGAAATTTTACATGTTAAATCTTCCCTGCGGCATTTATTTTCGGCTATGTTCTCCGTAACATTTATTCACAAAATAAGTGTTTATAACAAATCTCATATTATATCGTGTAAATGTATCGATGTAACGTGAAATGCAGTGCTGTAGTCGTAAAATCAGCAGAAGGTATACGGTATATGGAATACAAATTTTTAAAGATTTTTAAAGGTATATAAAAATATTTTTTTGTTTGAACTATGTATAGTTATAGAAATCCATACATTGTATTATTTGTTGAAAGAAATTTTAAATATTGCTTAAATAAAAAATAATATTCAAAAATTTAATGTCTCGAAATTTTTAAAATTTTCAATAAGCACAGGGTATACGCTATTTGCTTAGATTAAACCACAGGGTATACGCCGTATACCGCCCTCCACTACAGCCCTGGTGAAATGTACTTTGAAAGTGTGAAATATGCGGCGTATTTAACTATGCGAATGAAAACATGTAAAATATTTATTAACAATTTGCAACCTAAGATTCTTGAAAGGAATTTTGATTTTTTAGACTGCTCGAATTATAATAATCATAATTCTAGTTACAAATATATCTGTAAGAAATGTATATGCCTAAATACATAATATGTCATTTACAATATAGATCATTATGTTGGTTTTTTGTTACTATTCGATCTTTAACAAATATTTCCGAATCTACTACCTACAGAGTGTGTTGATTGGAATTGTTTCGAATGCAGAATAATAGAGACAGTCAAATAAACGAAAAAGGAATTTAAAGTCAGAAAGTCGATTGGATGTGGGACTAGGAGTTAAAATGGTCTAGTTACTAGGTACATCTACATTCATACACAGTGTATGGTTGAATTCCATATTAACGATAGGAATCAACTGTTTGTCAAATTATATGCAAAAAAATATTAGATAGGAAACAACAGGAAAGAAGATTCAATTCAAAGTAAAGTTACAGCTGATTAATCGCAAGGGCCACAAATTAATTTGTACACCTAATATAAAATCGTTTAACAAAAAGAAATCGTTTAACTAAATCGTTTTTACAAAAGGAAATTGTCAAATGTACGGCAAAAGTGGTAATCGGTTGAAGATAAATCGGAGAAATATGGGGGATGAGGTAGCACTTTAATACTCGATCGATGCAATTTTCGTACAGTCTGGCGTTGTCATGCAAAAGGATAGTTCCTTTTCTGTTGATCAGAGCTGGTTGCTGTACCTTCAATTTTCGGTGCACGACCTCCAGTTCGTTACTGTATGACTCCACCAGTGATAGCGGTACTCGGTCTTAGGAAACTGTAGGGAATTCGTTCCGAAATAGATCACCAAACTACGATCACGAGTTGTTCGGGTGTAAACTAGGTTTGGCTCGGGGAGATTCTTTCTCCTAGAGATTTGGATTCTTACGTACGCGGAATTAATGCCGTTGCAATACATTAGCAAAAGTGTATCGAACATTACGAAAATTATTTCAAAGAAGACTGTTCACTTTCAGAGCAGTTATGTTTCTTCGAAATGAACGGCTCGAAACTGCGGAAACTTTCACGGTGACCTAATGATTAACGAAAGAAGTACGTAAGGTTACTGATATCGAGTAACGGTTACAGCTAGTCCCATTATCATCGCGAATACGCTATAATAATACGTTGTGACATACGTTAAACAAATTCTCGTTGACATTCAACACGAGATAGGCTGAAACGGCGAAGAAAAGTTTGTTGCGGTGGTAAGCGATAAAGCCGCAAATATTTATAACTGATATAAGGGTAACTGAACTCCGGTATCTCAGCATAAAAATTCAACCAGCCATCTCTGAAGCATCGAAACAAACTGCAAGTCCAATGCTGGGAGTTGTAATCAAGTCTAGATGGTTCGTACTGATTGACAATTTTCCATAGCCTCTTCATCCTCCAATACCCTTTTCTACCGCCCCTCACACTATCCATCACTTCAATACACCCCCCTCGCCCCATCACCCCCCTTCCCCTTTTCAAATCACGTTTCGTTTCTGTTGCACATAAAGCCGCGTTCATACCGATTATTACGAGCACGTGGAAATTGTTATTCAAATTAATAGGGATCGCAGCTGTTCGCCCGTATCAATATTAATTGAATAATGGAAACTCGCGGCACCGTTATGGGAATTAGCCGAGCTAAAAACGGCGAAATATTTTGAAAAGCGTATTTGGTAAACGTGAAGCAATGAGCAAATTGATCAGAAACAATTGTTCAATTTTCGAAATCAACGGGGTAAATACCGTGTCTATTTTATTCCAGAAATAATTCTGTCTGATCGAATTTAATGGCTTCTAATTTGAACTATAAACGTTAAGAAGACGTATTTATCGCTTAACTTTTTTGTTTTGTTTCTTTTTAATTCATTATGTTACCGTTACGCTTTGAAACCCCTTTGAAATATCACTTTCGCTAAATTTCTGTGTCATTTTTTGTTTTTTACCCTTTTACTAATTAAAAACTGTGAATTTTAATGTAATAAATACTTGTCAGATGTTTACTCTGTACATTGTTAATATTACACATAATTTTCCGTTACGAATAAATGCCAAAGTTTTTTCCAATATGAGAGACTACAAACGTTCGATAGCAGATGGTGTAATTAAAGGGATACTTATAATATGCTTAATAGCAATTGCGTTTCAACTCGTCGCGGTTAGTGTCGTCTTGTTTTTTACGAAGAATTTATAACAAACGAAGACGTAAAGGCGTGTCTGCAGGGTCTGGAAGCGGCTTAACGGAGTCAAGTGTCGGACGAGAAAGAACGAATAAGAAAGAAAAAGACGAGCTATGTCATCTGAAAATTGGAATATTCGTTTGCTCGATTGCAACCTCGTTTACTATTCGTTTAGATTGGTGTACAACTGAACGTTCGATATTCCGAGAGAAATATTAAATATGACGAAATTAATTAACGGTGGCGTATACTTTTATGCGACCTATCGAAAAAACAGGTAGTCGCTTATATCGATGGAAAATTAGATCGAATTGAAAAAAAAAAAAACATTTTTAATCATAAGCTGAAATTTGTTTTCGATGAAATTTTCACGCGTTAAATCGTCGAATCAATTTTTAAAAGTGAATTTTTATGTAACTTAAAGCGCGATTGAAAAATCTGTGTCGTGTTGATACAAATAGAAGTAAGCATACAGAAAATAAAGTCAAAAAATTGCAAGCAGTAATACTTATAAATTGGGTCACCATAGTCCTGGTTTTCTAATTTTTTTATTTTTGAAGTAATTTGATTTTTAAAAAGTTCTAAAGTGTACAGAATTCTATGAACAAGTTAAGAATAATAAACTTTTCTTAAGAAAGTTTTATCTACAGATAAATATGACTCGGCTGCTAAATTAGATTGTTGCTATACTTTTAATTACTACTTTATTCTTCATTTTATGTGATTCTTTAATTACTAGAATAAAAGTACACTTTTTCAACAAATTCTCCTTCTGTCCTTTTTTTTTTTTTTGCACTTGTTCCAGTTTGGCGATGGAAAAATATGGCGACCCTACTTATAAGTATCGAAAATTCACCTTTTTTTGGTAAAAAAAATTCACCTTTATCAGTATCGAAGTTTCACCTTCCAGTGCCGAAGCATTTCGATTCTCTATGGTAGAAAGCTTTCCCGTAAATATCCCTTCCCCTTCTCACAGAAGAGGAAAAATAAATTTTGACTGCTTTTCAATAATCCTTTTTCATCCGACGATAATAGAGGGATATTTGATGTACATACTTCATATTCTTCGCCATTGATGGAATTGCGAATCGACGAGTGTAAATACGACGTGTTTTTACAGCCCTTCGAAGTTTCCCACTCTAGATACTGTGAGCTCTTGAGTAACAATAGCATCAAACAATGGCCACTCGGATTAAGATGTAAATTAGTTCATAAGTCACAACATTATGCAATTGTCAGCTGCCACGAAATACCCATTGTTATGCCAATCAACTTCAAAGATTCAAGCGTGAAGTTACGAATGGAAGCGACTTTCTACTTTTATCGACATTTCTAGACGTTGCGTTTTATGATAAAGACACCATTTCACGTTAATAATCATGGTTATACACCAGGTTGTCACTGAATTACCCTATTACCTCCTTAACGTAGCAACCTTATTACTATCATAAGCTTAATGACCAAAACAAAAGAAACATTGTTTTATCATGCGACACGTTATACTTTAAAATAAGTGAGTATGTACTCTCATCGTTTTGTTTATGTACATATATATTCAGCTCCTTTAAATTCAGGATATATATTATTAATATATTAATTTAATCATCCCTGACACAAAAAGTATTGAAGAATGTATCATTGTTTACATCTAAAGTACTTCATTTACATTACTTTTAAGTTATAACTCGTAGCCATTTAATTATACAGAACAAGAATCAGAAGCAATTATTATTCACACTTTTCACTAAGGATTTATGTTAATTTCATATGAATTAAAGATATTTATTATTTACAGTTGAACATTGTTTAACGATTCAAATATTTGATACCCATCTATAACATTTATATTCAATTTAATTTCCCGACAGTTGTTTTCTCCCCATTTACTGTCCATATTTATTGGGTATATCAATTTCAATACGTTAAAAAATGAATCTGTGGCGGGTACGTCGTCGTCAACAAACCCTTACCGAACGTCGTTCTATTCTTCCACGCAAACTGTCTCTTTTCCAACTCCTTCAGATTTTAGTTTCCGTTCTTTTGTCTCTCCCCGGGTTAAGACTTGCCTTCGTCCTCGAGTAGCCTAAGAAGCGCACATGTGGCATTCAGGTTCACACGAGGACGAACGGGCCCCGCTTTCTACAAATTTTCCGCTTCTATCTTTATCTATCGCTACTCCTGTCTCCCTGCCCTAACAATATAAAAACCCAGTACGCCTACACCTCGAGACAGTTTGTTCCTCTACCGAACATCGCGACGTACCCGCCGAACCGCTGCCGCCGGGACAATTA
>NW_017100342.1:457155-459076 GCF_001263275.1 Habropoda laboriosa | reverse complement strand
TTGCTTTCGTCCTCGAGTGGCCTAAGAAGCGCACATGTGGCATCCAGGTTCGCACGAGGACGAGCGGCCCGCTTTCTACGAATATTGTTTCCACCACTTTCTTCACTTCTATCTTTATCTATCGCTACTCCTGTCTCCCTGTCCTAACAATACAAAAACCCAGTACGCCTATACCTCCAGACAGTTTGTTCCTTTACGGACCATCGCGACGTACCCGCCGAACCGCTGCCGCCGGGACAATCAACAACGTAAACGAATGTATATTCTGGACAAATTGTACGCCTATGCGACCATACACTTATACTTTAATAAATTGAGGTGTAAAACAGTGTAACGACGTCCCTCGCCCACCTCAAATCCAATAACAGACTTCCTCTATTAATTTGCATTTAAATTTCAATTTCGTAGTAGCATATAACTTTCGAGTTTTCTAATTGCGACTGCTGAAACTTTCTGGCAAATTATTCTGCATTCGTTAAGATGATGTTTTAATAATTAATTCACTAGTTGATACGTGAAAATAAACCACCAGCTTAATCTTTCATTATTTTCTTTTTTTTTTCGGGTCAAAGTAAAAACGAGCCCGGATTTCAGTGTTATTGCTTTTGTCTCACTGGACCAGCGACTATGTCACCCTTAGCAGCATGTACTACCCACAAACAATTAGCATAAAGATGATAACACTGTGAAAGGAGCGGCAACAGATACCGTTTTCCATGGAAAAATAAGTTGAAACTAGTCTGAATAAAAATATGTGCGAAATAACGATGTATACAGGGTGAACCACGAAATGTGGCTCGTGTGATGACCTAACCTAACTTTAATACATTTTGTTATTAGCGGAGTGATTGAATTTTTGTTTCAAAGAGGTCCCTTAAGATGACTGTACTATACTTTTTATTAATTGTTTCTTTTTTTCCAAGTTTTCGAGGTCACCATTAGTTTTCTGTAGATGAATGTAGATCTATCACAGAAATACGTTGATCTTGAAAACTTAATCCTTTGCACTCCAAGCTTTTCTCCATTAGACTAATAGTGAAACTTCTGAGAATCGAAATTTTTGTTTTGAAAAAGAAAGGATTTTTAACGCTTATAACTTTACTTATTTCTATTTCTTCTATTAATTTGCATTATTTTGATAATATAAAAACACCTGAATTTTACATTTTAAAGTTCTCCGTGTCGCCATAACAGCGCCATCGGAGTGCAAAGGGTTAATAGAATAATAACCGATAAAAATTATGCTATGATCATCTTACGAGTCTCTTTGAACCATATTATGCGATAAAAAGAAATTTTTGAATGATTTAAGGTGATCACGTTACGAGGTTCACCCTGTATACGTTATTTTTGCGATGTATTAGATGTACAAATCAATTCTATGCCTTTTTTCCACAAAGACTTGAGGACTTTATCATCTCAAAATCGTCATATTTTTTTCAGAGAGAGAATTCATCGGTTACCCGATAAATGGACCAAGGTCATGCGAAATAATGGAGATTATTCTGAACAATAAAACTGCGTTTGACTTTTTTGTAAATAAACATTGGAGTTTGTGAAAAAAAGGGACCAAATTAATTTGTACACTTAATATATACGATGTATATAAGTATTAGGACACTTATTGAATGTGAAGCAAACCTAAGCAGTTATTACAAAATTATTAAGATCCTGAAAAATATGACGCAGACTGGAATTTAAAAAAAAATAAAACTTCTAAATATCTATTTAAGGTGTCAGGGCCGCATTTATACTTTTGAAGGTCCTAGGCGCAACATCATTACCAAGGCTCAAAAGGACAAGTCTATTTCAGGTAATCAAATTCATAAATTTGGCATTTTCGTTTTCAGAGGCCTCTTGTTTTTCTATTATTAATTTAATATTTAAAAGTAAGTATTTTATTTTACAACTATTATTATCA
>NW_017100342.1:454394-457008 GCF_001263275.1 Habropoda laboriosa | reverse complement strand
TATCGATTATGGGACACCAAACATTGTCACGAAACTGACCTTGATGGAGTTGAACTTGACTTCTCAACATAATATAGAAGCAATTATAGCTATCAAGTAAAAAAAATTCGTTGTATAGTCATTACGCGAAAATCATTGCAAATTGAAAGAAATCTATTCAAGCCATCGTATCGCATATAAAAAATAACGAAACTTTGTGCTCTTCTATTTTCCTCATAAATCGTACCACTTACGAGAAAAACGCTGGAAAGTAGGTAATAGCGTGAACAGTCTGCATATTTTTACTAATATATGATACTAACTTTAGCGATGAAATCTAATTTAAACCATATAATACTTTCTATACGAACATAGTACAGTTTCTTAAATAGCTTAAACAGATTTACAATACTTGAATCGACAAATAAAATAAATAAACGAATTAAATGTTTTCATCGCTGGTAATTCTAAATGTGGCATTAAAATGAAACATTTGCATACTTTTCTATAATGAATTTTTTTTTATACTGTGACATAAATGTTCCATATAGGTATTTTCAATTTACGATTTAAATATACATCGTAATAAATAATATCGAAAATTCCAAAAATTTTATTAGAGACAATTAAATAGGAGGATAACGAAACATTATATTGTTTATGTGATTAAGAAAATGTATGTTACTGTAACACTGATACGTACGTTATATACTAAATATGTATTTTGCTACGCTGATACCAAAGGTCACTGTGTCGAATATCTCTGACACACAGTAAAACAGTGACGTACACGTATCTTTCACTTTTCACGTATCCTTCATTTTTGCATAAACTTCACCGCTCAAATCGATGTTTTAAACATGTATAGATTGCGTAACTTCGCATATATTAATTATATCGTCTATTAAAAATATCTCATATACTTAAAATTCATCGTTTAAACGCATTAATTACAATAAATTTCATCTTATTTATCTACTGTATCCTACATGTTATTTCTCTATACGCTTAAATTATTTTTTATCGTCAAATTCATCAAGGTTCATCCTAAATACCATTTGAACTTTAATTGTCGATAAGGTAGGATTTCGATAAAAAAAAAGGTCTTCAAACTAAATACGGCACTGAGATACGCGAAATGCAATATCTTATTAGTCATTGACTAGTTTCAGTTTGAACTAACAGCGTCTACGAGTTCGTTCATTGATCGACTCTGTGGCTTCGTTTTTCTATAGTTCCAGTTTTTCAATCGGTCTCGTGCCATGCAGTCGTCTTATAAAGCAATTATAATATGTAGGTTTACGTATCAAATACACGCATGTCATGTTTTTTTATTTTTTTTTTCAAAATCATAACGACTCGTATAAAATAACAAACGCAGATAAATCATTATTATCACGATTAAGGACCATCGATGTTACCATTGGATACAGTCAGACTTATTTTTAGTTCGAATGTTTCACCGCAAAATAAATTCAATTACATCGAAATACTCGTAGCTTGTAATTTTTCATAAGAACGGTATTTAGTATTTGTAGCTGTTGCAGTATGCGCGTACGAACCTCCCAAAGACGATCCCCCTTGTAGTTGTGAACATTGCAACACTGTAACGAAGAGCGATAAAGAAGACGACAAGAAACTGAAAATGTACGAAGAGGACAGCGACGGCGATGGTAACTACACTATTTGCGCGCGAGATCGTGATTTCAATGATCGAACATTTCCAAACGTTTGTCACATGTTATGTTTCAATCGCTGTTTGATACTGCGATATTCGACTGTCACGGTGAATAACACGAAGAAATACGCCGCGAATGCTTATAGAAACAGTAAGTAACGATAATGAATTTTTTAATTTCCGTTCTTTAACGAAAGTATTGCATTTGACTTTTTAGATTATTACAAACTGCGAGACGGCGGATGTTGACGACCTTTTCCTTCTGAATTCGTGTAACCGTACTACGACATCGTGGTTTTAGCTGGGACGAAGTGCTGCGAGGTTAGTAAATAGTTTTGCAATTTAGTGAACACAGCAACGTGTCGAGCGCATTATGGTTAACACAAAGACGTGTGTATTGTATATAAATCACGGAAATGATATGTATATTCGTAAATATTTTATAAATTGAAAATATAGATTGATACATGTTTTGCTTATGACATTGATGTTTAATACCGAATTATTCGATATTGTTTCTGGAGCACCAATATTCGTTGATTATCATTAATAAATTTCAATTAAAAATTATGCATATTAATTTTATAGTTATACGTAAAAATTTTTATTACGAATTTGATAGTAACGACTGAAGATTTTACGTTTTTTCATTTGTTGAAAAAGGTATTGTACAGATATTACACATACGTACACAGCAATACGAACAGTATTGACACACACGTTCATTCAATTTTCGTTTTGTACAGTACGAATTAAGAACTGTTCTGTATTAACGAACAAATTTTCATACGTTATTTTGAATAAAATGTAGTTACATATTCTGTGAAAAGAGAGTCAATGAATTTTTAGCAAAAGTAATAAAGTGTGAAATATTAAACCTGCTTGTTATTACGAGTGGGCAATTTTTGAGCAAACAAAAATGAACAGATATACAAATTAAAAAATCTTGGATTTACA
>NW_017100342.1:450595-454380 GCF_001263275.1 Habropoda laboriosa | reverse complement strand
TACTTGCATACAAATTTAAATTAATAAAAAATACTACATACTTCCCAGAAGAAGCACTGTTGTACGCTTGGGACGTTACTTCGAAGGGGCACATGTATAAGCGATTACAGATGCGTGTGTTAAGGGTTTATACATAGGGCGACTATTTAGTTCGTAAATTCGTCGCTACGTTGCGTTTTCAACAACATTCCTTCTCGCTTTTGACATCAGGATGTAGATATAGGAAATATCATGGAAAGCAGAAGGAAATCATACTTACCTGGCGTAGAGGCTACCGTGATCAAGAACGCGGTTCCTCCAGGGTGAGGCTCTTCCATTGCACTGCGGTCGAGCTGACCTCTGCGAATACCCCTAATGTGGGTATCTCGGACGTATAATTTTTGGTAGTCGGGACTGCGTTCGCGCTATCCCGGATGATTTATTGACAAAACTAAGTGGTTTTTTTCAGCAGATATGGAAGAGATATGAATAGCTTTTTTACTGGGGTTGTTAGAGATTAAAACGGTTTAAGAAATAACATCGAATTTTTCATATTTCAATTTTTACATAACCCTATTTCGTACTGAATTAAATTAATTAAGGTGTTAGATAGTTTTGTAATTAAACGAACTTAATGCGCTAGCGGTATTCGATATATGAAGACTATTTTCACAACATATAAAAGTGTTGGTATATGTTTAAATCGTTTTGCAAATTGTAGTTAATAATAATACAGTGGATCCTCGATAACTCGAACCTCAAGGGAAAGGAAAAAATCGAGTTTTTGAGTAAGAGAGGTCATTAGCAATATCCTTTTTTTTTTCTTGATCCAGTTTTTACTGTTTCAATTACGCTTATTTTATCAGCCAATGTTAATCTTTTCCGCTTGCGTTTAGAATTCATTTTGTTACATCTAATCCGGAGAAAAGAATGGGAAACGATAGAATTGTGCTTTAACTTATTGCTTCAATCTTTCACAGCAAACTGCTTTTGTTAACAAAATTCATGCATTGTTTATCTCTATAAAGAAAGAAATAATTGATGATCGTAGAACCGTTGATCCTATTGGATCGATTGACTGATATGTGGAAATAAATCGACTTGTAGAGGTCGGAGTTCTTTTGAATTCGAGTTGTAGAGGTAAAATACATATTAAATATGCGACAAATAATTCGAGTTAACGGAAGTTTTATTTCGAATTGTAGAAGTTTTTACAGCGGAGCGTATGGAAATGAAGGTAATTTTCGTCTTTAGAGGTTTACCAGTTATCGAGGTTCCACTGTATTAACTAACAACGACAATTATTTTTGAAAGGTGCATAAAAATAATTATTACCGTAACAGTTTCGTGCAGTTTATTATGAAAACGTATGAAAATATTCTTAATACAATTTATATAATTGAAATGAAATATTGCACAATATTTCAGTTTGTTTTCATAGAATTAATTAAATGTTACATTTAAGTGGAGAAT
The DNA here is from genome assembly GCF_001263275.1 of Habropoda laboriosa. Classification (NCBI taxonomy): domain Eukaryota; kingdom Metazoa; phylum Arthropoda; class Insecta; order Hymenoptera; family Apidae; genus Habropoda; species Habropoda laboriosa. The sequence continues at coordinate 452,928 of NW_017100342.1, read as the reverse complement.
TTGATATTGATATTAAGTTAATAAATAAATTTAATTGATAAACCTTTTTCATATGGTATAATCAAATTTTTTACAGTATACTGTATTTATTCTATTCTGCTTCTAATTGTTTCAATCTGTCACAAATGTTATCAAATATGCAGAAAAACAACGAGCAAATACAAACGTAACGAAGTAATGTTAAAAAATATAATTTTTAATGATATTTATTAATACAATTAATAATATTGTACAGTGCAACAACTACATACTTTGTATCAATTCAAATCACATACACATATTGAGGTAAGTATTTACATATGTACATACTTACATTTTTCTAAATAATTTACAGTTAACTTACATTACTTCCTTTCAAAATTTTCGAAGTTATACTCAATTCCGACTATAGCAAGTATTCTTCTAAAGGACAAAATTATTTTACATTCTAGGAATAGGCACATATAATGTATGTACATACATATGTACATATGTATGTTGAAATAATTTTAGCGATACAAGTAAATAATTTTAAGTGTTTCATATACTTATATTACCGACTATACCAATGGAAAATATAAACCTATTAATATTTTTTTTCTATGTACTAATTTTATTCAGTTGAATTATATGTATTAGAAGAATTATATATGGATAGTGGTTCCCAACGCTACCGTTAGGGTGCGTAGCCAATAAAGAATCTTCTCGCTGTCAACAGTAGTGTACGCAACCCTCAAATTTCATCGAGAACGACCAGGAAGCATACTTACCTGGCGTAGAGGTTACCGTGATCACTAAGGCGGTTCCTCCAGGGTGAGGCTCTTCCATTGCACTAAGGCTAGAGCTGACCTCTGCGAATGCCCCTAATGTGGGTATCTCGGACGTACAATTTTTGATAGTCGGGACTGCGTTCGCGCTCTCCCGGATAATCTGATATCTAAAATTAAACTTTCAGGAATATTCTTACCTATTTCGGGACATATAAAAATGGGACATATAGGTGGTGGTGTGTGTTGTTGTGTTCAAGTATTATTTGTCACCACTTATTTAAGTCCAAGTGTGGAATGTCTTGTTTTTTAGTTTGTATTTGTTGCAATTTTTAATAAGCTTGAAAATGGATTGTTTCATCTTCGTGTCCTTAAAAAGTAATTCATCCAATTTTAACTTCCTTCTTCTTTATATTATTGTTTCTCATTTCTCTTACAGATTTCCTTTTTATTCTATATAATCTCTTGTTCTTCTGTTTTACTACTCTGTCGGAATTAGGATGTGTCTCTTGTATATGTATGTAGCGTGGGCTATTGTACGGAGATGGTGCAGATTACAATAAAGAAGAGCCGTGAAACATCGAATGCTGCAGTAGATTTAATTTTTAGTCGGTAATATTGAATAGCATTATTTACATGAAAATTGTTATTTATTATACTACAATGTTATATTTTACATGTAAATTATTTATATTTAATTGAAAATAGCAGTAAAAATGCAGAATTGTTTAAACTAAAAACACATGAATACTGCAAGAAATGGTTTATATTTATATGTTAGAGAAATATAAATTACATTTTATCTTTGATATTGAATTCTTTGATTATTTTCCTTTTGCCCTTTTATATTTCATGCCTCATAATCATTATATTATCCAAGGAACTTATCACAGAAATAATGTTCTATAATTACTACCACATTGTATGTACAAAGCGATTAAATATTACCTTTGTGTCTCGTTTTGGAGCATAATGTCTAGGCACGTACATACGCCTAATAATGATTCCGTATTCAAATGAACATTCTGAATGTTAATTCACGTATTTGCGCCAGCAATAATAGACATCTAAATTATATACAATAGAACAGACTATAAGCTCCAAGAGATTCAGACGGTAACTTGTTATGCTATATACAGTTGAAGAAAATTAGTTGCAATTGCCTTTAATGTTTTTACTTTTTTCAGAAGCTTTAAATATTGATTTCTTTAATAAAACGTTACTTTTACATTTAATTTTCAATTAAACACACTATGTATCTTTAATAATATTCAACAATTCTGTTAAATTTTTCTAAGCAAATAAAATTGTTCATAAAGTCTATATGATCAAATATTGCTATATGTATATGTATGCAATTAATTATTATGTGCAAAGTTGTGCGAGATTTAAAATATTTACCAATTGAATCGAGAATATTATTTTTTACATTTTTGTTGTTAATATTTCTACATATTTTCAAAAACATGTTTTATGTTTTTTATATTTAATTATTCATAAGTTCTGATACTTATTTAAAATCTGATATTTATATAATATTTTTGTGCTACTAAGTTTGAATTTAATATTTTATTTCACTACAAATGA
>NW_017100342.1:425091-450494 GCF_001263275.1 Habropoda laboriosa | reverse complement strand
TCACTACAAATGACAATAAAGTTAATAAAATATGTCATAATATAGTATAATTTAAAATAAATTGCAGGTTTAATACAAAAATATTTTACACTATACAATATCATTAATATTAAGGACACATAACTTTTTTATGTAAATTAATTATTCTGTAATATTAGCAATTGTGTATGAAAACAAAACTCAAACATCTATTATAATTACCGTTGTATAGTTGATTCTGTGTTTAATTCCTAAACTTTTTACAATATTCATTTTATAAACGTTTATCAAATGTTCAGAAGTAGAAACAACATGATTTTGTTTTACATATACTGTTATTAATAGTTAATATTTAAGATTGCAATTTCAAACGAAGAATTAGTAACCTTGTAGCGGTTGAGTGGAATGGAACGAAGTTAGTTACGAAAATGGCCGGTATGTTGCGCTAGCAGGGCACACATTTCTCGCAGTTAGAATTGCACTTTATGGGCTTAAGTAACCTGACGAAGCAGATGAAAGCATACTTACCTGGCGTAGAGGTTACCGTGATCAAGAAGGCGGTTCCTCCAGGGTGAGGCTCTTCCATTGCACTGCGGTTGAGCTGACCTCTGCGAATATCCCTAATGTGGATATCTCGGACGTACAATTTTTGGTAGTCGGGACTGCGTTCGCGCTATCCCGGATAAATTATATTCAAAAATAATACTTTAGCATCTTGTACCTAAGTTTTTATATCACACTAATATTTAAGAATTAGAACTTTATAGTTCTGGCTTAGAAGGAAGTATAAATTTTAATATTTTATACAGAATTTTGCTTACATATTTAATATTATTAATTGGGGGTACTGTAAAGAATTTTGGTTGACAAAGCATATGATGTTATTCAAAGTCACGAGAAAGTTCATTTAAATTTAATACAAACGTATTATGAATAAACCCACCTAAATTCCTTAAATAACTTTGGTTTCGAAAAGCATGAAATTTCACAGTCAAAGAATAGTTTCCAAAATCGTAACTGATATATCTCGATAATTTTCTACGTTTACTACTCTTCGATTTTATTCGGCTAATCCCTGAATGTTCCATTCTCTCCTACATTTTCATAGGTTCTTGTTAGTTACCTTCATATTATTACACCACGAGCAACTGTAAAATTATAATTAAACAGAAATGAAAATTCTATCTCACGTATAAGACATAAATTTGTCCAAAAATAAAAGAAATAATTAAAAAGTTACAACACACGTTTTAACAGTCTCTATTAAAAGTTCCTTTCAGAAAATAAGGCATATAATATATTTACATAACGAAGGAAGCATATTACATGCAAAAACGTTTATCAGCTGTCTCTCTAAATCAACTTAATACAATCGCTCGTATAACAATTACCTAATCATTCGCTCGTAATTAAGCTGCGATGTAACCTGTAACAAGTATTTAGACTTCTCATTAGAAGGATAATTAGAAAGGGCTACGAAATGTAAGATCACAGTGTAAAGCAGAGGTGGCAGTCTCTAGTTAAACGATATAGGAAGCACATGGCCCGTTTAAGCATCCGTGTGAGGGGCTGTCGGATGTTTCCGTATGTCGGCCGCTCGAAACGTGTTGGAAGTTAACAGGCCAGCTGGCCTGGCTTAGTGGTGGTTGATGCAAGTACGAACTGGGTAGTGGCGCACGGAGGAAAGGAATTAAACAGACGCAGAGTCCTCGCAAATTGAGTTGAACGGGCCCGGAATTTAAACATTCAAATTAACCTATTTAACAAGTCAAAGGGGCTAATATGTGCACGTTGATTTTGCATGCACTCAGATTCTAATATTCAATCGATATTGCCGCGCATTTTCTCCTCGAGAAGTCCCACCTTTTTCTACCCCTCGCATCGTTGAATTTAGACATAGAACGTCGCGATATTTGCGTGACATTTCTCTTGGAACGATGGGAAACAAGTGTAACGCCGTTTTAAGCAGACCAAGTTCCTAAAAGTAGCATGTCTGTAAGGTTCGGACAGAAATTTAAATGGAATTTAAATTAAATTGGAAATAAACTTGAGGTGAATTTCGATCGAAAACTGCAACCATGGATAATCTTGCAAATTTCGTTTCACCTCTGCTCGACGTATATTTTCAGGTTTTCAAAATGAACGTCTGAAAAGTAATGTTTGCTTGCCACCTCTTTTTAGTCGCACACGTCGTTCAAATGACTAGTTTTTTTGGTTCTCCTGACGGTTGATCTGAAGGAAGTGTGCTATCAATTAATTAATCTCGGAGAGGATAAATAAAATTGCAGCGGAGGGGCTAGCGCTTTGATAACACGTGGAGAAATGCAAGGCTATTAAAGTTTAGTATATCTAGAATTCAGTGAGGGTAGGACGTGCAAGAACGAGCAGAGCATCTCGATGCAATACGTTGCGAGTCGTTCGAAAGAAATGGCGCTATTAGTGGAATAAAGCATTTTCTTTAAAAGTTTCTTTCTATAGAATCATAATAGCGTGATAGGAAAAGTTTAGCGGATCGAACGGATATTTATCGAGTTATTTCGTTGCAATTCTATAGAAAACGATTGTAACATAAATGATAAAACAATTAAATACTTGTTAAGTTTTAACTGTTCGAATTATGAGCTTTCGAGAAATTTTTCAATATATTTCTCATACTTCTAATCTTTGCTATCGATTGTGCAAAGAATTCTAATATTTATTAGAGTGACTGTATCTATTTATATGTAAAATGGTAAGTTTTACGAAGCAAAGAATAAAATTAAGAAAAATGTAATATTTTAACACGCTCCTACTGTTACAAAAAGTTTAATGATTTTGATTTGCGTTTTATTTAATAGTCTGCATATTATCAAACATTTTGAAGATTTCTAAAAATGATTTTTGTTACACACTCAATACCTGAAAGAATTTTATTTCTTATTAAATTGCAGTAGTATATGTATTACGATATGATATACAGGGTGTTTTAATAATCGTGGTACAATTAGGCAGCGGAAAAAATGTATGTCGTATTATTGTTATAACTTATTAATAAAGCTTCAAATGACCTACGTTTATATAACATTTTTGTCTTATTTATATCCATAGAACATACTGACAAAGTTTGATCACTTTGATCAGAAATAACTGGGACACCCAGTATATATCTATACAGTAATATAGATGCGAATTGATATAACAATCGTACGCTAATGCAAGAAATTTTCAAAATCGATTTTCCAAAACACGAAACCTCTTCTACAAAACTATATTCTGCAATTTCGAGTTATTCTTTTATAAATAATCACCTTGTTCCTAGTTGTACCACGATTACCGAGACACCCTCTATACGAATAGTAACCTTTCGCCTATATTGTTCATATTTTGCAGTAATGTACATATTTCATGTTTTACTATGTTCAATTTATATTTTAGAAACTAATATTCGTCATACAAACGTACGATTTCTAAATGAAATTTGCTAAACCTAACCTAACCTCTTTCTCTCGTTATTCCGTATAATTAACAATATCAACGAATACACCGTTACATTACCGATAACTTACGATGCACGATGAATGTTGAATAAAATCTAGTTAAACGTAAAAGTAGAATGGAATACGTTAATCGAAACGTGTTTGCATCTGATAATATTTACCAAAGATTAACATCGGCTCGATTATACGTTCTGTGCATAGTCTACATAGCCCAATGTCGGCACAACTATAGACAGCCGTGCAGTGTACTTATAAATATGTAAATATCTTCAAAGGGGATGTCACCGATCGCTTCATACGGGACCAATAAAAGTAGATAGAACAGGATCCAATAAAATCCGTACTTCTGAATCGCACGGATGCCTGTTCTAGCTGACTTCGAGTAGTAGTTACAAATTTCCATAGTTGATCGGTGCCTTTGAGAAATCAAGAAATATAGATGGCGCGCGCAGTTCGATGGGAACGAAAGAGGGAAGCATAGGAAGGAATCGCGGAACATGCAGGCATGCTTATGCATTTACATACGTGTCTTGTACACTTCCTCCTCTTTCATACGAGTGTAAACAGTGCCATGTTTGGACACTTCAATAGCTTACCTCGTTTATTCAACCTGTCGTATAATACAATTCTTATCGTACGTATAGTGGACGCTTAATATCTAATATTATACCTCGGGTAATAAATATATAGCGAAGTCTTTTAGTTAAGACGCATGTATGATAATAACGTATAATTTCAATAAGCTGCAATTTCCTTTCCTTCTATTAGATTAATCTTTCATTTTGCAAATTTTAAGTTGGTTTTGCTGAAATTATTTATTGTTTTATGTTTCGTCTTGTTATTTAAATATTAGAATAACAATGTTATCTTGTACATTTTTGACAAACTTATTGTGATAAAATAATAATATTGCCAAAAAAATAATTTCAATAAGCTTCAATTTATTTTTCTTCTTTTACATTAATTTTTCTTTTCATAAATTTTATTTATTTTATTTATTGGAAATTTATTGGAATAGAATATTTAACGTATTTAACTGAGAATTGTATTTTTTAACGTGTGCAAGTATTTTTTAAATTTCAAGTGTCAATAGAAAAAGGTGTAGAAAATAAATATTCTAGCGATGACTGAAAATTCTTTCTTCATCTCATTTATTGCATTATAGCTTTTTCCAGTGGCATTATCCAGCAAATCTTTGAAATATCTTTAATGGATATGTGGAATGTGTGGCACGGAGTTCATCATATCGCATTTCTTCGATAGCTTCATGGAAAGAACAATACAGGGTGATGAAAGTAAACAACACTTTCAATATTATTCCCTTATTATCAATCTTTTTTTGTAAGTAACATAAACTGATCAGATTTTCTAAATGGAAATTCGGTACATTTTTATTAAAGAAAAAAAAATGGATGTATTTTGTAACTATAATGAAGTGAAATCATAATTTTACTGAATTATTGTATTTAACGAATTAGTAAAAATAAACAAATCAAACTTTGTAAATTTTTATTATTAAACATAATGAGATGCTTAATGCTTAAGTACCTAATACTTAAAGAGTTTAGTTATTAATGTTTATTAGATATTTAAGGATATGAAAACGTTTCAGTCCAAATGACAAATTTAATAACAGAAGAAAAAAAATTTGTGTGACTTGATTTTGGGTCAGATTGACCCAATTGCCAAGCAAGGGTTAATAAAATTTCTTTAGGTTCGAAAATCAAGCTGACAAAGTGTTTAACAAAAAACATATAAAAGTTATTTAACCAAATCCGTCATTTTGACTGATTTCAGATTTCTTGCCTTAAATTATAAAAATGACTAACACACTCTTTTGCCCAAATGGAGAGTGGCTTTGTCGAGTCAATTTAACTTCCATTAATCGTTCTAATTTTGAAGTTCTCTATATAGCAGACCTAAATACATCAGAAGGGAAAAATGCAGTATATTCAACTCCAGTTGTTCTAATGCAGTGTTTCTCAACCTTTTTTGGATCATACCCCACCTCAACGCCTTAAAGATTTTAATTCCTCTTCTAACATAATGGTCAACCAAGTTCTGAAGAAGTACAGCGTAAATAGGCACTTCAAATAAAGAAAGAACATAGATAAAACTGTTCTTAATTTTACTTTTCTCAATGAATACAAATTATACACTACCCTTTGTATATTACAAAACATAAATCGAACTGAACTCGGGAAAATAATCGATAATTTATCACCTGCAATGGTGATTTTTTGATTATATCTTTCATCATTTTCTAATTACCTCCCTGTGAGACCCCACGTTGAGAAACACTGCTCCAGTGTCTTCTCAGTGAATGCAAATTAAAAAAACTCGGGCAAATAATTGATAATTTATCACCTGCAATGGTGATTTTTTGATTATATCAGTGATGAGATGATGAATGCAGAGAAATGACGAATCGTTGAGAAACACTGTTCTAGTGTTTAAACGCACCCTGAACCTTAACTGTACATTCGCGTTCCGATCGAACCGAATCCAGTATATTAATTACCGTAGTTCTTTTCGACCTCTTCAAACGTACCTACATACACATGTAACTAATCAAAACTCAGTTGGGTAATATACATATATTTACGCACACGTATACCGGCACGATTATAACGAACTGCGTGAAAATCTACGAAGGGGAAAACAGTAACCCGTTTTCGGTCTATTAGGGGTGAAGTAGTACATGTACTCGTTGCGAGCACAGGGTCGCGACGGGAACGTTGGAGAAACGGTAAAAGGTGCCGTTTCCACTCGTATCGGAGGTACGAAATTGTAATTTCGTGGCTTTGAAGCGGTCGTTTCGCGGTGATCGTTATCGATTCGATTGTTCGACGGCTGTTTTCGCTGTGTTATCGGCACGAGGCCGACCGCGAAACTTGGCAGCGGGGGGAGGGGGGAGTGAAACGCGAAAAACAAGTTAGACGGTTTGCTCGCACGAAAGGGTGACATCTCTCCTCTGCTCGCGTTCCTTGAAGAGATTTCGAAGCGAGAACGCGGCCAGCCGAACGAAACTTGCTTGGCTTCACTTATTCTTACTCGCGGCCGCGCTCGCACATCGCATTTCCGCGTCCCCCTTTTAAAGGGTTGAACAGCCATTTGTCTGGCTTGTCCGTCGACTAACTAAGAGCGCATAGAAACTCTACGGCGGAATCGTTTCTGACTGATGCCGAATGATCACTCAACCGTTTTTCCCCCTCATTGTTCCGATAGCACCTTCCGTCTCCACTGTCATCAGTTTACCGTCCTCCTCCTTTCACGGGAAGGATTGCTGAAAACGAATCGCACTTTCGTATGATCTTGTCACGCTCTGCTTCGTCGGCGGGGGCGACGCATAAATAAAAATTTGCACGCGTAGAGAGGATTTCGCAGTGTGTTAAATTTCACCGGTGTTCTCTACTTTTGTTTTGCCAGGCTAACAAGGGAAGCTCGGTAATCCGGAAATTCAGGAAAATTTGAAACTTTCCGGAAATGTAGTTCAAGTGACGCTAATAACAAAAGCATTTTTCGTTTTTTTTTTTTTTTTTTTTCAGAGGTGAAAACACTTCCTTGAAGAAATTGCGAATTTTCGTATTATCGTGAATATTTGCACAGTCGTACGTGATATGGAAAAAGAGATAAATTCGAAGTTGTGCGGTTTTTCGTGTTCTGTTTTGCGACGGTGAATTTTTTTTTTTTTTTTTTTTTTTTTTTTCAGAGGTGAAAACACTTCCTTGAAGAAATTGCGAATTTTCGTATTATCGTGAATATTTGCACAGTCGTACGTGATATGGAAAAAGAGATAAATTCGAAGTTGTGCGGTTTTTCGTGTTCTGTTTTGCGACGGTGAAGAATTCTCAAAAAACTTTTTTTCAAAATTTGCCCTCGCTACTCTTTTTTCCGAAAATCCTTTGCCACCAAAATGTAGGACATCGAAAGCTACAACTTCGAATTTATTTATTTTTCCATACCTTGCACGGTTTTGTAAATATTTACGATAACACGAAAACTCACAATTTCTTTGATGGAGTTCTTTCACTCCTAGCACCGTTTCATTGCTGAGACAAAAAATGGTTTCGTCATTAGCGTCGGTTGAACTACATTTCTCTAAAGTTTCAAATTTTTTTGAATCTTTGGGTGGCTGAACTTTGCATGTGAAATGTTCCAAGACAACTAAAAAAATAAAGCTTAAACTTCGTCAACTTTTTTGCCACTTTTTAAGCAAAACTTTTTAGAAATTGCATAAATAATATTTGTTCACGTGAAAGTACGATATAAAGTGTGAATAGAGATTACGTCGAGTATGTGAAATTCATGGAAAGTTTAGAAATGTGTGAGCTGTACTTGTTACAGAAATTGAAGTCTCGCATTTTCTCTAAAGGTCCATATTTTGCTCACTTTTCTGCTCTTATCATAGGAGCACTGTATTTTTCCATATTTTCCCTCATTTCTCTAACATTTCTACTTTCTTGTTTTCTCTGTTAGCGTTGACCCTACCTCTAACGAAAATCCTACGTTTCGAATCATTTTCAAGCGAATTATTCATTTATTTGTTAACGCAAACACATACGTTTTTAATTAAATTATGATATTTACATCAGCAGTAAAGCCACTTCTTTGCTCCGAATTTTCGATTGATAAATAATAGGCTAATACAGAGATAAACTTTAGCAAATATATCTGAAAATATTATTCATTGGTCACATTAAATTACATCATTATCTGACTGAAATATACTACTCTGTGATTTAGCAATAAATCAAAGGTTTCTGTAGAGTAATGTATTCCTGATATTAATCATATCTGCATAAATCAATTTTTGCTATGATTTTCAGACTGTAAAGGAAAAATGATCACTCTTCACAGTTAACGAAAATAATTTTTAATATTTTATTACATTACCAATAAGAGTAAAGTAATAACTTACTATTTGGTTTCGGAAATACTTAATTCATCTATCGAGGAGGGACAAGAATTTTTGTAATATTCTTCAAGCGTCTTACTCGCATCTGTAATGCAATATGTCAAATAATTTCCCCGAGAAATCCCCCATTTGAATGTGTGACTGGCGCTATTAATAAAATATAATCGGATGAAAAATGTCCTACTTAAATGGTAACTGCGGCGGTATAGAGTCATCAGAAAAGTTAATGTTCGACATTACTGTTTTATTCTCTTGCGTTCTTTCTTCTGTTGCGTGGTTATGCAATCAGAGGCAATAAAGACGCAACGATCTGCAGGAACCATGATTGCCAATTGCCATGGTAAGCTCCAAGGGTACAACGTTAATGTTCGTTTTCCATGAACCAAATAACTCCGGCTCGGAAAGGGGACTGATTGACATAGCAGTTCGTAGCACGAGAGTTACTCTGACAAACCGTAGAAAGCATACGGACAAAAGCAGTCGTATCCGAACCTTGCTATTGCGTGCATTTGCACACCGGTATCCTACCACTAAATAGTAACTTCCGTTGCTACCCGGGCTGATCAGAATTATGAAAAGAAGTTTTCGAAGGAACGATGGATTGTAGAATAGTGCATGAAATTCCATTTAATTGTCATTATGAATTATCATTATGATGACAATTATTATGAATTCTTGACAGTTCTAAACTCGCGTAATTTTCCAAGTAATTTCCAAAATTGTTCCCGTCTCTTTTATTTGTTTTTGCACCGAGTTTCTTTGGAATTTCTTCGAAACCAATTTCAGGTACATTTATTCTAAACTCGCATAATTTTGCAACTAATTTCAAAGATTATACTCGTCTCTTTTATTTCTCTTTGCACCGAATTTCAAAATTTCTCGTTGCACCGAATTTGTTTGGAATTTCTTCGAAACTAATTTCTATTTCTATTCTACACTGACATAATTGTGCGACTTATTCCCAAAATTTTACTTGTTTTATTTTTATTCCTGGTTGCACTTTATATCAATTGAATTTTTTTCGAAATTAATTTTAGATATGATATTTATTTCACCCATCATCGTTTTTTAATTTCATTCAAACAGTTCTCTCGACGGTGTGTAAATTTGCGAGTTTTGGAGCATTTAAATGCAAAATATATTCAGATTATATCATATATTAAATTGTAATAATATTGAACTTTCATAAATAAAAATACCATTAATGTAATAGCGTGTTGTTTATTCATAAAAAATTATTTAATACAATATAGTAACGGAATTAACAGGAATTAACTAAATCCTTTTAGTGATTATTCCCATTTACCGTTAATTTAACCCTTTCGTGACCGAATAATTTTTTTGAAGAATTTTTGTTTATCTGCCGATCATCTCGACTGGAATGGATACTAAATTGAGATCAATTTTTGCCCGAGTACTCAAGTGGGACATACGCGTCTCACTGGTTAGGGTTAAAATATAGTTGTACTTTTGATGTTTAATTTATTCTTGCTCTGACGCTTCGAAATAGATATTTTATGTATTATCCATAGAGTATTAACACGGCAGGAGTATTATGAAGCATGGAACACATTGACTTTAGCAAGGTCGGTGTCCATAACGCGCGAAGAAGCAAAACGCGATAACGTTGACATCATACAATGATCGCATCATGGGAGCTGTGAGGTTCACCGGTGGTGCAGTAGAAAGGAATAATTTCATAATATCTCCTTTACGACGTAATAAATCATCGGTAGTGATGTCTTGTAAAATCATTAAAATTTCACCTCTGCTAGATTAATGTTTTGCAGAAAACTTCTTTTTTCTTCAACGAAGAATGCAATGTACAGGGTGGTCCTCGTAACGTGATCACCTTAGTCTACTCTGTTGTTAACGGAACGATCGAAATTGGTTTTTGTCACATAATACGGTTTGAAGGATATTTTTTCGAAATTTTCAAAATCACCTTCAGTTTTTTTTAAAGAGACAAAGAGCTCTAGTACAAAAAAATGCCTAAATAAAAAGTACAGTACTTTCTATATCAGTGATGGCGAACCTATGACACGCGTGTCAAAGGTGACACGCCAAGACATTTTGGGTGACACGCATCGACTTAAGTCGAAACCGAGCAGATCAGAAAAAATCATCAGATAAACAACAATGAAAAACAACGGTGTCTATCTTCTATCAACGAAGTTCAGAATCGTTAATTCGGAGCTGAACCATAGCGAGTCTGTGTAACGCTCGCAACAATTATGGATATTTCTAGATGTGACACGGCACTCGAGTTAAGCTAGGTTTTTTCCGAATTTTGACACACCGAGCTCAAAAGGTTCGCCATCACTGTTCTATATCATTAAAACAGCTGCTTGGCAAAAATTTCAGCGCACATATGTATGAAAAATTGAAAAAATTAGTAATTTGTAAATTTTTATTAAGTAATCACGTACTTTGAGAAATAGTAGAATTTATTTTAATTTATTCATTAATTAATTATTAATTAATTAGTCGAATAAATCGAATCTTGTTCAGTTCTATTTTTGTATATTCTATACATTCTCGTTCTTCTGTCGCTGTTATTAATAATAAATAAAAATACGTAGTCAGTAATAATTACATTAGTCATATTATCGTCGAAAATTAAAAATTGTAAGTCTTTTAGTACAATATAAAGACAAGAAAAAAAGAATCAGAAATATTGCAGTGAAACGAATAATTAACAAAAAAATCAAGTTTCGAAATTTGCACATCAAATTATCAAGTAATTATTAATTATTATTTCAACTATCAAGATTTGCATATTACTTTATTTAAGGGTCGATTTATAGATTTTGTGAAATATATGCCCTCGTAAGATTAACATACTACATTGCACAGTTTCGTGCACGCTGAGGTGTGCCGGTGAACAATTTTTGTTTCGCTAATTTCGTGTCTTTCCGCGGAAAGTAGAGGAAAACACGTGAGGTAATGTTATTGAGGTATCGAAATCATTAGATCGCTTGTAGTTTCGTGAGTCTTTGTACTTCCGTGTGGTGGTATAGGGTGGCACGCAATAATCCCTGAACGATCTCTATCGTGTAGCACTATCGTTCAGCTCCTTTATCAGGAGTTTAGATCGTTTCTAATCGACCAATTATTTCGTGGCACTTCAATTTTCCGCGATGAACCTTCGCTGAAATTCTCAAGTCAAAGTGTTATTAAAAGTATATGGGTATGAAATAACTTTCCTTTGCGAAACACTTGCAAGTCGCTTGTACCATCATTTTATAATCATTTCATTTTTTCTTCAATATCGTTTCAAAATTTCAGAGAAACAGTTTTATGTAAGTGTTCAACTAACGTTCTATGGATCAAATCTTGTTTGCCTATTAAATACATCTCGCTGAAGTATTATAGAGTATATACAGTAGTTTAGAGGTTAGGACTGAAAAGGAAACGAAATAGAAATTCATAGATAAAGAATTAGGAGAGTATCCCAGTTTTTTCCGATCAAACTTTGTCGTTATGTTCTACGGGTGTAAGAAACAAATGTTACATAAATATAGGTCGTTGGAAACTTTGTTAAAAAGTTATAACAAAAATACGAAATACTTTGCACTATCTTGCACCGATAGAAGTTACATTCGACACTTTCAACAACCTGAGATTATAAACACAGCTGGCATAAGCAAACTAGATGTACATATCGCTGATGTATTCCTATTTTGTATCATAATAACTGCACATCGGTTACCGTTCCGTTCGTATCTTGTATTATTGCTGTAACTTTCCAACGAAGTTTCAAACGACTTGTGTTTATATGACATTTTCGTCTTACTTATATCCATAGAACATACTGGCAAAGTTTCATCAGTTTGATAGAAAATAATCGGGACACCCGGTATATTCATTTACCCGTAGCATTAATTTGAATACTAATAAAGAGGGCGTTTTCGTGTGTAAATTTTTCAGCTAGTATCTTAATATTAGCTTTGCCTTTCTTGTCGTTTTACCTATCTTTGATAAATATTTGCCGCAGTAAAGGGGAACAATTGCGATTGCATGTCAACTAAAAATCTTCTTCGCTTTCATCGAAGTTAAATTCTCACCTAACTTGGTTGAAGCTAATCACCGGCAAGCCAGGAACGTGCGTGGTTAACCACGATTGCATGCGACGTGTGACAATTGACAACAATCTCTTCATTGATATATGCAGCATATTCAACGGAAACGAATTACTAGAATTCAAAACAAGGTGGGACGGTTTGCATATAATTTATCACATTCCTACATCTTATGCAGTTTTTTTCAACACATTCGCGTGGTGGGATTTTTTTTTTATATTAAATTATTCAAAACAGTGTTACAAAATTAATTATTCATGCTTAATTAAGAATTAAATAGAAAGTTTAAACGGAGCGAATACAATTTCAAAGTAAAGATTATTTACTGTAATACATTTTAAAGGTACGATGAGATTCCATTTTCGTTCCTTATTTTCACTTAAGGGATTAGAGCACCCTTGAGGCCTGAAAATTATACCTAACTTTGACATTTTTTTTAAGAAAAATAATTGATTGGATCGAAAATTTTTCATAAGGGCTTTGTTATATTAACCTTGAAGAGTATAAAAGTACTCTTTCATTCAATTTCTTTGCAAAATGACAGCGCTACAGCCACATCGCCGAACCTCTATCGTTGTCCCCTGTTGCCACACTAGTTGACTTGGAACAAAATACCAAATTCCTGATCTATATGCCAATTATTAAAGAAATACGTAGAATTTTTAAAAAATATCGAGTTTCATAGAAATGGTGAATGTATGAATAAAAAATCGCATATTTTTTAACGGACAAAAAGACATGTATAAATTTTTGTATCATTAAATCAAGGGAAATTCGAGTAAAGACGAAATTTTTCGTCTTCAAGGCTCTCAGATCAACTCGTAAGATGTTCAAACCAAGAACAGACATCTCTAACACGTCGTTTTTTAATTAATCAGCAGACAAATTCAAATCTGATTGGATGATCAATGTTCCGGAACACGAACAAAGGTACTTTAAAAAGAGTGAACATCTTGACGCACACCATTATCAGTGTACCTCATTCCTAGCCGATAGTATTAATATTTACACTTAGGATAAGTTTCTACTCTGTTTTTACTGTTAAGGCAGGAATCATCCACGATATTAAAAATTTTTCTCTATAATAACTCATGCAATTAATTAATATTAATCCCAAACATTATAGTAGATAATAACATAGACGTATAAGTTGGTAAATTGGCCCTGAGCCAATAGGCACAACTCACACCAAGGCAAAAAAGAAGATGCACGCTATTATTAGTGTAACAGTCTTTCTTCTGTATTTTTGCAAGTTTTCTCCACTCCAAACTCCGTCGTTCAAGGACTAACAACCAGTCGGTAACATAAAAAAAAAAAAAAAAAAAAAAAACACCGTCTGGTAAATGAGCCACGGCTCATAGAAACGGACCACTGGAGATCTAGGATGAACTCTATTCGCTCCCTCCCCCAACTCACACTTAAAAAAAAAACGTACACCATGATCAGTGCATCCTCAAACCCCTGATGAAGCTAGCTGCAATGCTGGCGAAACATTGGAAACCTTATCCCACTGGACACGGTTTACATCTAAAAGCCTCAAACAGTATAAAAACTCTAAGACGTCGTATACCTACTAAAAAGCTTCAAGTTCAACTCAGACTAGAATACCATTTATAAGCATAATCTCGTGGAATGTCGTTCAAAGGTGTCGTCGAGAAAGAGTAATTTTGTTTACCTTGGCGTTACGTTAGATAGGGATGCGAACTCTATCAGGCAAGGCGACCCTACGCTGGTGTCGACTGGATGTCACGAGATTAGAATATATTTGAACGTGTTTAACATGTCACGTTTTTTCGTTTATAATACAAATATCAAGTAAATATAACGAGGCTGAATTCGAGATAACGTCGAAGCGAATCACGAACTGCGTGGTCGGCCAAAGCTGGTGCACATGGGTAGAACTCCCTTTGATCGTAGAGCTGCCACGTCAAAGGGAGATACACACGTCGTTGTTAGTGAGGATTAGCAGCTCATACTTTCCGTTACAATTACTTCGGCGAGGGTTGCATTCTTTAATTTGGATTAAGTCCTGCAGAAATTCAGGTTACTGGGTCTTGGATGTTTGGACGTTTTTCAATTTTACAATGATACCCGAAGTTTGAATAGTTACGGCCGGATTATTGTTCTATATTGAAAAAATTACGATGAGGTAATAGCTATAGGTTGCAAGAGAATGTATAAGAAGTGGGTTAATGATGATTGATTTTTAATTTGCCCTTATTAATACGAATTTAATTGGCGCGTTCGCTTGTGCGTTGAGTCTTACTTGCTAATTGAATTTCAAACAAGAAATTGTATTCGAAGTCTTTTTTGTTCTTTTCTTTTCATTTTGAAAATATTTCTGTGTAAAATGGGTAAAGAATTTTTTGCCAAAATAGGTCAAGAATTTTGGCAGCTTTTAAGTCTTCCGTGGAAAATATCGCTCGAAATTATGGCGTCAGTTTGCTTCTATCGAAGGTCTTCGTTGATGAATATTTTTTACTGTTCCATCCTGTTCAAAGCTCTCAAAGTTGCAAAATTAAAGACACGAAGTTCCAGTTTATTATACAGGGTGTCGTGTAACTGGTGGTAAAAGCGAGAAGGTAGTGATTTTACGTGAAAGACTAAATCGAAAATATGGAATAACATTTTTTTTATTAGAGGTTTAGTTCTCGAGAAAATTGAATTTAAAGATTCGTCGACTGCGCGTACTCTCGGCTTTACGTTTGTACTAATAAACGATACTCGTGTCACGATAAGTATTGATAACACATTTATTAACGATTTCCTTAATTTAAATTTGCATTACTAAACAAATTGTTGAAAGTCACGTCTGCGTTAACGCCAACAAATTAGTGTTCTTTGAATCGGAGAGCCGTGGACTAATGATACGATATTTTGATACTTTAATTGTGTGAAAGCTGGTGTTATTCTTTTTCTTACCTGCAGATTTGCACTATCCTCTGCGATTTACACTATTTCTTTGCGAAATGTGACATCACCACTGTTTTTCAACGTAAAAGTATGATCAGAAGCAGCAATTTGTAGCGAATCTTTAAATTCCATTTTTCGCGGAAACAAAGCCTCGCATGAAAAAACTTTATTCCATATTTTCGATTCAGTTTTTCATGTAGAATCACCACTATCTTGCTTGTACCCCCAGTTACACGACACCCTGTACAATGATATTTTCAAAAAATACTTTTGTATTTAATTTCTGATTTCTCTAATCTAATTTTTGCAACGAAGAAGAAGCGCAAATTTCGTTTTACTATATTTCAATTAATATTACATTTCGTGCAGTCAAAATGTGGATTCTCTCGTGTCAAATTAATCAATGTCATTTATAGTACTACGATGAAATGTGCGAAGCTGTATTCGTTATCTATTAAATTCGGCAAAATTTTTGGAATAAAATTTCAAAAATGGTCGTATTGTCAATTACGATATTAAATTGATATTACAAAGTACAGGATATGATTTTATTAAATATAGCGTAGATGCCAAGTTAGCATACATCTTTGTGTATCAGAGAATAATCTGAAAGTAAATCTCGATATGCGTGGTTAGCTACAGCAACATAGTGAATGGGCTCATTGCCAGAATTCTCTCTATCACTGGCTGGATACGTCAAAGAAGGATAAAGTATTAAGTAATGAGGTCAAGCAATTCATAGTTTCTATTTAATTACTCTACTCGGATCAATGTGTGACGTATTATACGAGACTTAGAATTTTTGTTTAAAAAATGATTAGGATTAGCTTCCCCTTTTGAATTGACAATTGACAATATTAAATGTAATGATAGAAATGAAAATATTTACCAAAAAAATGTACAGAAAGTAGGTAAAATGATTTTTATGTATACTGTGAAATAAAAAATTGATAAATTTCCAAACGTGAATATTACATTTTTTGCAATAATTGTAATATGTTGTGTGTAAATTTGGTAAAAGTACTGTTTATCACAAATACGCTAAGAAAGAAAAGGTGAAACGGAATATCGGTTTTATATCGAAGCACGTATTAAATTCATAATGTTTATTTTTATTTTTATAATAAAAAATATTCATTGCCTTTATGGCATTATTAATATATTTGACGCACTGTTTATTTGTAAATTACTATGTATGTTTTTATTCCAGGGTGAACTGCCACATGTTGCATTTTTTTAATTTCCTAATACTTTTATGTTCCATTGGAAAAATAATATGCTCCAGGTAACGCAGTATTAAAACAATGTTCATTGAGTTGTGGTATTTATCGATTTACAATGGTATTTCTTTCAAAACGAATGATACGATTAAACAAATCTTGAACACTGGAAAATTTCAATTTATGACAATCGTCAGTCAGTCTACAAATTGTTAAATTAATATTTCGTTAATTTCTTTTGATTTAATATAATATTTTACTTTAGTATAATACGCAAAGTATGCAAGTAAATTGAAATAAGTTTCAGCTGCAGGTTTTTCTAATGCACATACCTCGAATTCTGCATAACAAATCAATGTGCATACAGTAACAAACTTATTGAATTTTAGTTTACGAACAGGAGTTGCGTTAATTAACGTTATGTTTGTAGTTTGGTTAAATGCAACGTGGTTTATATGCAACATGTTAACTGCATTCGCATACTGTACTGTAAGCAGTTTCGTTGATAATAGTCGATACTCGTGGTCAATAGTGCTACAATATTGTGTTTCAAACTAATACGTACTATGTGAATTTATAATTTTAAACGAGCCATTGAAAATTGCACATTGTAAATTGTAACCAGCAATCGATTAAATTATGGGATACAATTTTCGGTTGATAAAATATCATATGTTTATTAATATGTATAATAAGTATTGATATGTTAAATAATTGTACTATTGTCAAGTTTGTAACATGTTATAATGTTAACACTTAGCAATTTAGTTTATTGTTACAGTAAATATAAATACTCAATTTATTAAACTTGTTTCTTTTATTAACCTCGTTTATTTGCTATCTGTTACAAAATAACAGTAAACAAATGATTTAACTATAGCAGCATTAACATAATAAATTATAAATACTTTTCTCATGAGCTCATGCCTTCTTTATTTAATTATTAAACATGGAATATTACTTTTGCTACTGCTTCTTGATTAAATTACTTACATTATTTCATTTTCATAATTCAATTTTCTAAAATTGTCTATTGAACAGAAAATTTTTAAACAAAGACGAATACTTTTGCATTCTAAGAACCGGAGGACACCTTATTACAATTAAATGATTATTGAAAGAAACGACAAAGTAGTGTATTAAATTGTTGCATAATTCAAGGACTGTACTTTGATGAAAATGAAACAAAAATTTTGCTATATTCAAGTAAATCAAAATATAATATTATTTCTTTAAATTTTTCTAAATTTACCTGTTTACAATTTTCAGAAAATAAGCTGCAATCATATTCAGATGCATATTTCTCAATTCTTTTAATTTTGTCAAACCTGTATTTCTTATGTTCATGTGAATATTTTTTGAAGGATCACGAGTCAGATTTGAGCTCTGAAATTATTTCAGCTTCCCCTTACGACGCTATTCTCGATAATACCTGCGTTAATTCGACAGTTTTATAGTTCCTATTTAAACTATTTCGGAAATCTAATATAGATTGCTGTGGATCTAATTCTATGTTGCTCTGATATTATATGAGAACTTCTGAAGTGATCTCCGACAACGTGAATTACGGACACGTTGCTGATATTGATCTGACTGACGTTGAGCTGTCAATATTGTGTCTTCGACAAGTCATAATAATAAATGTATTCAGCTAAACTTGCGAGAAAAGTATCTTTCTTTACTCTAATTGTGTCGAAAATTTAAAGAGTGAAATTCAAGTATCGTATAATAATTGAAAAAAACATGTATTTCTCATCTTTACTTTAATTGTACAGAATGCCGAAATTCAAATATCGTTGAATAATTGGAAAACCATGTATTTCACATTTTACACAAAAATTTGACGTTATTATTCGCTCACTCTGAATTCGTAATTCTGTACTGTCATCGATTGTATAAAAAAAAATGATGAACAACTTCTCATATCTTTTTCAGAAAGCGATAAATTCTACCTTCCTTTCAGTATTAATGCAGGATTTTATTATTTATCGCCTTTTTTTGAGAGGTGTGATAAAAATTTTCAAAGCAGTAACGGAATGACGTGTCTTTGGGCGCCGGATGTTAAAAAAGTTAATATTAGTTAGATTTCCTTCAGAATTAAATGTTCGAGATGGAAGTTTGAGGAATTATATGCCATTAGGAAGTTGCAGGTCCTATAACAACATTTACCACAGACTTACTTAAGAAGTGTTCGTTAAAATATATGCCAAAAGCGTCGCTGGTTTTCTTTTTAATATTTTATAGATTTTAGTACGTAAAGCGCCTGGCATACGATAGATGTTCAATCGCGGCCGCAAAATCTTTGGTTTTGGCGTTTTTAAATTTTTAGAAACTTTAAAATTTAAAACAAAAAATTTATCGTTTTTAAATTTCTTTCGTTAAATTAAGGTGAAAGTGCACGAAGGATAAAAATTAAGGATTACATTAAGGTGAAAATGTTCGAAAATACTAAGGGCTTTTTAAAAATTTTAAAGTTAAAATTACAATTTGTCGCTTTTAAGTTTCTTTTGTTAAATTAAGGTGGAAGTGTACAGAGAATAAAAATTGAGGATTAAATTAAGGTGAAAGTGTGTCAAAAGACGCAAAGGGTTCAGCTTGAACAAATATTCAAACCGCCTATAGGCGTTAAGGGCAAATTTTCGAAACGCCTATAGTCACCAACAGCAGTGAAAGGGTTCAAAAGTCCGAAAAGTATAGTCGATGGAAGAAATATAGCGAGGTTCTCGAATGAGGGATTTTTCGTTTTTCGATCAGGACTGAATCAAAGCTAAGGCATACTTCATGCAGCTCTGAGTGAAGTTTCGGGTTCTTATCTTCCCAGGTTTCTGTCGATTCACTTGTCGATACGCTCGACCGTGTAAACTTTGACGCCTGATCGATTTTACGACTTTGCTATATTTCTTCCATCGACTTTACACGCAGTTTATATAAGCGTTTCTATAGAAAATTGCACTTAAAGCGGTAACACAGGAGCGTGAGTCAATAAGTAAGTTATACCTCCACGTTATTTTCCATTCAGAAGACAATTCTCGCGGAATTTATGTCTAAGGTAAGAGCAATTAATGGTTTTGCTTATTGTTACACGTCAAAACGTTTATAAACAGCCGTAGAAAAACAAATGACCAGGGAAACTGAAGAGAAAAGTGATCTTCATACGGTATAATGTTCGACCACATTCTGCGACTGTGACACAAATGCCTGTTGCGTAAATTTCAATGGGAACGATGAGAACATCCACCTTGTATTCTGGACATCTCGCCATGTGATTTCTGTGTTTGACAAATGAAAAAAGACACCACTCGGAAGGATTTCAGCACGGATGACGAAGTGAAGGAAACAACCTTAAAATGGTTGCGGGAAATCGGATGCAAATTTTCTGAGAACGAAATTCGTAAATTGGTCCCTCGTTGCGACAAGTGTTTACAGATACTCGGTGACTATGTTGAAGAAGTAGTAGCTGGCTGCAAGTTTACGTTGGTAATGAAATAAATTTCTTTTCATTCGTTCGTATTTTCTTTAGAGTGAAGGTGTGACTTATTTATTGACTCACCCTCATATAATTAAACGTAGGGGCAAGTAAGTACTGTGGATTTGAACTATGACGTAAAAATTAGTGTAGAAAGGCATAAAACTATATTAGGAGACCCGTATCTTAGACGCAAGGGATGGTTAAACTCAGGTCAGGAGTTGAATTTGTAAGAGCAGACAAAAAATGTTACCGGCTAAATATAAAAAAGTGGTATTACTTTTACTTCTGAACAAGTTTAGGAAATTATTTTATTTGTATATTACTCATATATTTGATTATAATTACATTACCCTGTATATTTGTCATCATGCACATTTAAGATTTAATGAATTTTAAAAAATATTCATCATCTCTTATAACTCTTTTACAGAGAATTGTAAGGAAAATCCTTTCCCCATTTTATGTGTCCAAAGATTTATTACCGTAAAATGAGGTGAATAGAGACACTTCTATACAAAAGATGTCTTTTACCAATTCGAAGACAAACGTCGTGGCTACTACGAATGTCTTAAAAACTTGGTCTTGGTCTACTTATTGTCTTTCGTTTTTTTTTAAACTGACATTGGAGTGAAAAACGATAAGGAATTATGTATATAATAATTTGTTATCTTTTTTTTATACAAACATGTTTTTATTTTTAAAAAGAGTCAAAAAGAGCGTTAATTAATTCTAATTAAAGTAAAGTACATCAATATTAAGCTAAAGTAAGTAATCAATATTGAATAAAATAAAATACTAGTAACTCCAATTAAAGTAAAGATACATAAATATTAAATGTCTTCAACTTTTTCTTAAAACTTTTCAGGTGAAATTATTTTTCGAATAACTTCGCAGTAATTAAATTCATTAATGTCAGAAACGTCTGGTTTTTCGTGTATCGATCCTGGAAAATCTTTCCACTCGTTTTCACGATAAAACTCATCCTCGAAATTCTATTCATAAACCATTCCATTGAACGTCCGGAAATCTTCAAAAATTAAAACATCAGCAAATTAATTTAAATACAATTTAATGTAATCCAATAGTATAGCGATAAACAAATAAAACGAGACACCCGATATGTTCGTACAGAAAGAATTACACGATTCAAATTACGTTTCTCCGTCAAATTTAGTATCACATATCAGAGATAATTTTATATTAAGTTATATTGCGAGATTCCAGGCTGAATAATTTTTTTTTAGTATCTCAACAATTTTGTAACACTTATTTACGTTTGCTTCATTCAGTAAGTGTCATAATACTTATGAACGAGATTGTGTGTACTCGGTATATTACGAGATCCCAGGCTGAAATTTTTTGTAATAACTGATTACGTTCGTTTCACATTCAATAAGTACCCTAATACCTATAAACTGTAGTGTATTAAATATAGATAAATGGATATGTAACTTTCAAGCCACATGGCGTTATAGGGGCTTGAAAAACACGAAGCTACACGATATCAATCAAACAATTATTTCTCAGCTTGTATAAAGTGTTATTACAAAAGTGTTACCTCACCGATGTCACATATGAAAATGAAAGCGATCTTGAATCCTCAACCACAAGAATTATTTGTTTACAAATACCTACACAGACCACATTTAATAATAGATAATCGATGTGACAGTCATTAGTAATTTATACAATTTGGTTATATTAGTAACAAAGGATATTTATAAGTTTTCATCCTGAAAATTGTATCAGGTCATCCTAAAAGCTCGTGCCGAAAGAGAAATACTATAACAACTACATAACAATCTTGCCACAAAAACAGAAAAAAGTTGTGGAATGAGAAGGCCGCATACGTTCGCTGGAAATATCGGCACGACCTAATATTTACTTCTCTCTGAAATTTCGTTTCTATCCATTCCATTTCACCGTACGACAATATTTCTCTGTAATAAGAAAATGTTCTGTGTAATTTGTTTGTGTTTAACACACCGTAGCGTGTGATAGCCAGGGATAATTATAAACGCGTGATTTGTGGAGGTGACGAGTATACGAAGGACGCGAGTCGATTGACAGCGGTCTCTTCGGGCACATTGACGAAAGGGGGTGAAGCGTGGGGGCCATGTGAAGATGAACAGGGCGCTCAGTGTCGGGGAGAGAGCACCCTTGCTCGACTCGGGTTGAACTGCGTCGAGAGAGGGGGATCCTCGTGCGCTTACGATATACAGAGAATCCCACGAACTCGGAACTTCAGTCTGGACGCGACAAGCGCTACGTTCGTTGCGCATGTTTCGCGCGAAGTGAATCATGTGTGAAAAACGTGGTATGTGCACGAGTAAACGACAGGTGCCCCTTCTGGTAGTGACTACTTTGTTAGTTGGCGTACGACCGGAATTAGTCGGTGAGTAACATAAAACGTTGAATTTTCGTTTTTTTTTCTTTTCCTCCCACGGTAACGACGAGACCGTGCACTTGTGTTTTCCTCGGTGTCGAAGCGAACGTGTCAACAGAAGTTTTACGTTCACCTTGGCTATTGTTATTTTGCACGATACAGACCGTTCTGTCTCTATACGATCGCTCATCGTACACAATACGCGTTCTGGGAAGGAGTAAGAAGTATGTATAAACTCTTTCGCTGTTCGACGCACAAAAAAGCGTTGTTGACTCGTCGACTTTCGATGCGAAGTTCCAAGAATGTTTCGGTTAGTCCCTTGTTGATGTTTTCTTTAAGCGTCTCTACGTCTTTTGTGTGAGATTAAATGGTTATTAGTTTATCGAGAAATATCGGGGTAAGTAACACAGCGATGTTGACGTTTCGTCCTTTCGCGTTTCCGAAACGCTTCATTTAACCTAAAATTCTCGCCGTTGTTCGTTACTATACTCGAAGTGTTGCCCGTGTTATTTTCTTAGGCTTCGTGGGAAATTGATTCCGTTTGAAATTGTGCTACAGAAATTGTTGCAGCAGAAGCGGTCCTAGCAAATATGCAATTTACGTTTGATTTTGCATTATTTGCCGCGGATGTTTGATTACGAGCAACGTGTATGGTGTAGAAGGTGCTCACGTTGTCAGTGTACATTTCGTTCGATGTAATTTGTGTCAAAGTTACGATAAGTGTGTTGGTGTTATTTTAAGAGTGAATTTTCGACCAACAAGAACACAAGCGTATTTAAATAAGAAACGTAACATTTCGTAATTCACGTTTCTGACATCAGTTCCGTGTATCTCATATTTCTTTATTCAGAAATTCGTTTACTTTGAACGTAGATGGCGTCTAATCAACGTTTAATGGGTTAATATCGCCCACAGTTTCGCGAGGTGATCGTTTAATGAAACAGAATAAATATTACTTAAAAATGTGAACGGGGAATAGAAATTAGTTGGCAAATAGCTGGGATGAAGGCTTGGCAAAAAAGGAAAAAGAAATCCTCCGATAAATTCGTTTCCCCGTGTTTCCCTCGCCGAGTGTCAAAATTATACTCGAATTTTTTTGCCTACCATGAAGGGAGTATACAGACAGTCCGTTTCAATCTTGATAGCGCCACGTATTTCTCAATTATCTACAAAATTGAATCTTGATCTGGTACAGCAATCGAGGCGCACAATCTTGTTTTCCTCCGTAACGTTCGTTCACAATAACATCGATTCGAATCAAAATTCAAGCTGGCCTGAGATTTCAACAGTAGTATGCAATTGTTTATATCTGAATGCGGAACTAATTTTCTCCTAACGCGAGAATCCTGAATTGTGGGATTACCATTTGAAAGGACTGAATGGAAAATCAAATTCCCGGAAAATATTTTACTTTGCCCAGCCATGATGAACATACGTTTCTCCGATCGGTTCAACGATAGTTCGCCTGTCGTTCACTGTGAAATTCTATTATTCTTTTTTTTTTCTTCTTCCCGCCGTTTAACCGCGCAAACATGTCTTTTCTTTCTTTTGTCGCGTGTGCGATAAAAAGAAGGAAGAGAAAGAGAAACTAAAAGTAAAAACGTAACATATGTGGTCAGAGGGAGGATTGGACGCAACAGGAGTATGAAGTGATAAGAGAATTGGTTACTGGTTTTTATTTTACGACGTGAACGATCCCCTTTCTTGTCGACGCGGCTTCGAAAGTCATATAAATCGAAAGCTCGATTCGCGCTTGTGTTCGTTCGAAATTTTATTCGGTTTACGATGTCCATCGTAACGAAGGTCGATCTATTGTACGAAATTTGACAGACATGTTACGCTATGTACTGTAAAGTTGCGATTTCACAAATATTGCCGTGTCACGTAGGTACTTCGTTCGGTTTCGTCAGATAAAACGCGAAAACACGCGGGAGCATAATGTCGAAATATTGAGCAGGCCAATTTGTACGCGTCGTGTTTCCGCAATACTGCTGTTTCACAGAGAAATTTTTTTAAATTATCGTGAGGAAAGCTCGCTTGTCATCGTTATTCGGTAGCTTGTGTATACACAATCTATATTTCTCTCTTTTTTCCTTTTGCCTGTTTTTTTTTTTCGTTTTTTGTTTTTCGAGGAGCCGTGCATTTGCCTCGAATGCATGCGTGCGTTTATTTCTTGGGGCACTGAAGATGGATAAAACATGGTAGTTTTGCGTAAAAATCGTATAATCTGCAGGAGAAAATAAAAAAAATAGAGCTGTATTTACAGTTTTTCCTTTAAATTCACACTTTTGAAGGTTTCGTTTTTCCAAATGAATTTTTACAATTTTTGCGGATGTAAAATTCTTATTTTGTTTTTTCAGTGGGAAAATGGAGTTATACTTGATCAATTATTTGTAAAATAACACGAGTGTTCGTTGTAGATAAAAAAAATAAGAATTTATAGGAAG
The DNA here is from genome assembly GCF_001263275.1 of Habropoda laboriosa. NCBI lineage: Eukaryota > Metazoa > Arthropoda > Insecta > Hymenoptera > Apidae > Habropoda > Habropoda laboriosa. Next base: position 425,604 of record NW_017100342.1, on the reverse strand, counting down.
TATTGTTGAGCAATATTTTTATCATGTTGTAAATATTCTCTATTTCAACTGTCATTTGTTGCAAGTGCTGCGAATTACTCATGTCATCTTGAAATTTATTAGAATTTATTTTGCGTTGTATAATCATGACAGAGAAAGTAGCACGTAAATAATGTTCACGTTATTTTATTTAGAAACTTACTAAAAATAATTTACGTTCAATTGTTATTATTTAAACGAGTAAACATGATCATAAACAGATATTTTCCATTATGGGAACAGTATTTTGACTAACGTCTTTTTTACTTGCTTGTAAACAAGAAACTAACTTGTATTCGCCTTTGGAGCCTTTTTTGTAGACATTGTGCTGAATTCTTAGATACTGTACAGAAAGTTTTTTCATCTCATTCTGGTTGCGTTATTCTTTTTTCTCAGTTTAAATGTTAACAAATGAACGTAAATCATTTTCCTTTGAATTAGTAGTGAATGTTGTATTTATAAATAAAATAACGTGAATATTATTTATTTACTATG